>NW_025543467.1:0-17077 GCF_000004555.2 Caenorhabditis briggsae
GAGATAAAGTTTGTCAAAATCACGGACATAAGTGCCGACTTACAAGGAGAAACGCTGTTTTTGGTATGACGTAAATGGAGGAACCTACATTAAAATTGTTAGGAATTGGTTTAAACCAACGTTTGAAATAGTTTTATATCAATTTAGAATGTGATGGAAGCTTTCTCCGAAATTTAGACTCGAAAATTTGAACAATAGGACAATTGGTCAAAAAATACCAAAAAACCTTTTTTCCCAACAAATTTTCTGATACTTTTTAAAAAAAGTTTCGTAAATTTGGATTAGTTTTTTGCGTAGAACTCATTTTTTAACTTTTTAAATTTTTCCTTGAATCAAAAATGACAGACAGGAAAGGATATATACAGTAACACAAAAAATGAATCTCAAAAACACTAGTACCAGGAACGTTCATCAGGTCTCTCAAGATTATGGAAAAATAACGAAACGATTGGACCCATAATTATGTCCCGCAGTGTAGTCAAATATTTTTGAGCAATCCATACATAAGAAAAAAAAATCAAACTGTTCCAAATGGGCTGTTATTACATTTGATTAACTCAACGTCAATTGGAACATTTTTTTATTTGGCTACGAATTTTTTTTTCATTCCGGCTTTCTCGAGGTGGAACACTGTTAAATCATTTATATACTTCACCACAATCTAGGTTTTTCTTCAAGGATCAGAGAAATACATTTTTAAAAATTGATAAAATCAAAAATTCTCATACTGCAAGAAACTGGTCTACCCCCATGTTATATATCCATCTTAACGTAGAACTAGAAACCATCTGTGACCTGCTTTTCTAAAAAACTTCAGCCAATATAAAATGTCCATCCTTTAAGGATTCCGGTCACAAAATATGTTACTTTCATCTCTACAGAGAAAAAACTTCTGTGACCTACTTTTAAAAAAATTTGACCTATTTATTAATTCCCGTTTCTCAAGAATCCCATACACCTAGTTTGGGGCTTCTACCTATAAAATCAACAAAAATACAAATCTGACCTAGTTAATGTCACTTGATGACCTGATTTCAATTTTACACTAATTGCTCTTTCCAACCATCCAATATGGTACCTCTACCATCAAAACCGACTAAATTCCAATTTTGACCTAGATAGAGGTATCATTTGACCTAGTTACGCAGCTGACCTAATTTCATGTTCCAATCTTCATCCCCACCCATCATAACCATCCACCCCCAGTCACTCACCCTTCAAAAATAATAAAATCCTGGTGCCCTCAAAACAATTTAGCGTGACCTTCCACGTTTCATGGTCGATGAAGGGGGAAATCCTTCAGAAAAATCATTCTTGCTCTTTTTCACCCTCCTGATTGGTGACTTTTTTCGCTCTCTCGCTCCCTCCCAGCGTCTGTTTCGAAGGTAAATTTGATATTTTTTTCAATGACAAGTAGTTGGTGTGTATAAGTGATAGTTGGGCAAAAATGTTAAGTATATTTTGGAATGTAGATCACGCCAAAAATTAATTAGGTCATCCAAAAAATCCAAAAAAATCAGAAAAAAAGTCAGAAAACGTCATATAAATAGTTATAAAAAAGTGTTGAGCATATTTTGGAATTTAGGTCACGCCAAAAAATAATCAGGTCACTAAATTTTGAGAGAAAAACAGAAAGAGTCAGAAAAAATCAGCAAAAGCTACAAATTTTAACTGCAGAAAGAAAAACTGAAATTTTTTCAGTATGTCTGGCTACGATAATCTACTGAATCTTACTGGAAGCCACATTAGAGGATACCAGCTCTCTCGATTGATTGGCCATGGATCTTATGGCGCTGTCTATCAAGCGATTAGCGGCTTGGATACCATTGCCATGAAGGTGTCAATGCAGGAAGAAGACCTGCTCATCGAAGCATCGGCTCTACAACTGTTATACTACAGTAACATTTCCCCGAGATTCCATTTCACTGGCAAATATGGTCCCTATCACATAATCGGTGAGTTTTTTTCATACATAAAATAAAAACAAGTAGGCTGATTTTTCATAATACCTATGTAAATCATTAACTTCAAGAAACTTAACTGAAAAACGTGAAAATTGAAGAAATGTTATTTTTTTGGAAAATACGCCGCTTGTCATGAAGTAGTTGTGCTATTTTATTTTGATATTGACACTCAATTTTTGAAAAGCTAGTATTCCAAAAAATTATGCATCGATAGAATAGTATCAAAGAACGTTATTATCTAACTTTGAACTAAAATTTCGTTGATGTCTCACTAAAACTTTTGATTTTTGATACAAATTACATGAATGAATTGAACTAGATTTTAAAGAACTGTGTCTAAAAATAAGAATTTTTTAGTTTAAAAGAAATGAGAAAATCTTGTTCAAAGTCATTTTTCTATATCAGAAACTGGAAAATCATTTGAAAAATGTGAAAGATTTTCAGTAGATTCATGCGTCTATTTACTTTTTTTTTTGAATAATTCGGCTGATTGGTTGAGATTAAATTATTTCCATAGATAAATGTTCATGAATACGGTCTCTGGAAAAAACTACTTCCTGTAATTGAAAATACAATAATTTAAATATTTTCAGGAATGGAACTCCTTACTTACGACCTTGAATTGATTCGTGAAACGACACCATGGAAGTCATACAAACGTCCTACTTTGATTAGAATTGCTTATCAAATGATGAAATGCCTCCAGGCATTACACGAATTGCGATTGGTTCATAGGGATGTGAAGTTATCCAATTTCGCCCTAACGCAACCCAAGACTCCGGGAAATCAAGTGTCTGTAAAGATCCTGGATTTTGGATTGAGCCACGTTTATGCTGACGCAGATGGAAATCTCAGAGACGATCCCAGAGATTTTAACTTCTCGAAAATGAAATACTCATCTTATGATGTTTCTTTGGGATGCGACCCGGCGCCCAAAGACGATGTTATCCAAGCCAGCTACGCCATCTTATATGCCAGCGGTTTTGATTTCCGCCAAAAACTCAAAGCGCCTGAGGAAATTCTGATGAACTGGAAGCGGGAGTTGGTGAGTAGAAAAAAAGAAGCCTAGTAACAAATATTAACATTTTTAGATTCGGACCCCGCGCGACATTCTGCCACTGATGATGAAGTTCATGACTCCATTTTTTGAAATGGTTGGAGAACTCAATGACATCATCCTGGTGAATCATGATCTCCTCAAACAACGAATCCAAGAGTGTTTGCCTGAGATGAATGCTTGTAGTGCTCTGATTTTGACGGAGGAGGATGGACAACCAGTACTCATCTAACTCGATTGTTTGGCGACTACAAAGGACCCAACTACTCGCTTCTTTTCTTGTGCCATTCTTACTCATCCAACTTGATTCAATAAAGATTTATAAATTCGAATTGTCTTTTTATTCAAAATACAAATACAAATACAATTGAAAACAAGTAGAAATAAAAAAAGGCCAACCTAAAAACAATAACTCATGAAAAAATTGAAAAAAGAGAGAAATCTCTGTCCAGATAATTGATTTAATACATGTTCGTCTCTTTATGGTTTAATGTGAATTTAGAATTGTAGATATATCTTAAAATAACTCAGAAAAACAAAAAGTTGAATTTTAGAAATTTCTGGATTCCGCAAGTTACGGTCTTCGAAACTTTAAATTCGCCGGTGGCCCGATTTTGGGACAGGCTGTTCGGTTTTGGGAC
This sequence comes from Caenorhabditis briggsae, assembly GCF_000004555.2. Taxonomy (NCBI): domain Eukaryota; kingdom Metazoa; phylum Nematoda; class Chromadorea; order Rhabditida; family Rhabditidae; genus Caenorhabditis; species Caenorhabditis briggsae. The sequence goes on from NW_025543467.1 coordinate 3,663, forward strand.
CGTTCTTGTTGAAAAGAGCCAAATTTTTAGCAGCAAAAAATAGGCATCCATGTGCGCTCTTTCTTCCCCATTAGAGTAACGTGTCGACACAGTGTCGTATCGACACAAGTGAAAAATATCTGAAAAATCGTATCGACGCAAGTCGGCACAGAGTCGACTTGTGTCGACTCGTGTCGTGTCGACTCGCGTGTCGCGTCGACTCTGTGTCGATACTGTGTCGTTTCTGGTGTCAGTCGACACGATTTTTATCGACTTCAATAGTCCGACTGGTCGACTCGAATCGTATCGATTTTTGTGTCGACACGTTACTCTATTCCCCATACTCTTCTCCCCTGTCTTCTCATCTCGGTCCCATTTTTCGCATCCACAGACAAAAAGAACTGTGCCACACTCTTCATGTGTTCTTTCCTCATAACTACACACTTTTTGACAGGCAACTGATACATATTATGTGTGTGTGTGGACGCGCTCACAACGCGTCGCGTGTTCGGGTTGGTAAAATCGATGCAATTGCGCTCCAATGGACGTGCGATCTCACATATTTTTCAAACCAGAACAACGCTACTTGTTTTAAAAATTGTAGAATTTATACTGGTGTATTTTTTGCTCTGAAAATGTATAAAGAAAGCGCAAATTAAGTAAAATTATTTATTAAAACCAATATTTTCAGATTAATAGTTGATAATAAAGTTGACGAATCTTGGGATAAGAGGATTTGGGACACATGAAATGTTGGAAAAGGTAAGAAAAACAGAATTTGGGAATATAAAAATGGGGAAATCAAGAATTCTGGGTTTCTTTATTCTAAACACGGGACTGGCCCAAAACTCATAATCCTCCTTGAAAAATATCAATCCAGCAGCATACTATAGGTGTTGCTCATGTCTCAACGTGGTTCACCATTTGTCCAATCTGACCTTCCGATCATGTGATGCTTTTACATCATCCCATCCTCCTGCCTCTTCTGAATATTGAAAATGAGAAAATTCTTTTAGAAAAATGAAATAGAACTCACCATGGATTGGTTCAAATAGAACATCCTGGGGTCGTGGCCTTCTTGACCATCTGCGGATCCCATTTCTTGTCATCCACTCTGACTTTGCTCGGGTCAAACAAAAATTTCTGGATCTCTGAATTTTCGAAACATATTTTAATTTCAGGGAACTTGAAAACTCACTGAACCTTACTGGTAAGCTCTCCTTGTTCCTGCTCCCATCGTTGAAAAGCTTCGTTCTCGGTCTTCGGAAGTTCCTGCATCTGCAAATTGGAGGAAACTCTTCCTTTCGGCTGGCGCACAATACGCTGGACCTTGACTTCGGTTCCATCGAAGACGGTGTCGTTATAGAAGTCATCGGAAAGCTCCTTCTTGATCTTCATCGGCCGGATCTTGGTAGCTGCAGGAGTCATCGGAGCTGGAACGGCTGCAGATGATGGCTGGTTGAATCCTGAAGACGTTGGCTGGTTGAATCCTGATGACATCGGCTGGTTGAATCCTGATGACGTCGGCTGGTTGAATCCTGATGACGTTGGCTGGTTGAATCCTGATGACGTCGGCTGGTTGAATCCTGATGACGTCGGCTGGTTGAATCCTGAAGACGTTGGCTGGTTGAATCCTGATGACGTCGGCTGGTTGAATCCTGAAGACGTCGGCTGGTTGAATCCTGATGACATCGGCTGGTTTAAGGAACACTGAAAAAAGTTTAGACTTATTAAGAGCTTTTTAAATCCTGGAATAGTTTTTTTAAATCCTGGAATAGTTTCTTACCTTTGGAATCAAAACATTCAACAGAGAATAGTTAGGATTTTGAGAAAAATCATTGGAGATGACCGGTACACACCCAGTCAGTAAAATACTGAAGAAACAGGCATAGGGCGCGTCTTTTATACTCCTCAAAAGTGGGAGGAGCGATATGGAGCGCGGAAAGGGGTGGAGAGAATGACACCTGTGTCACCCATGGAGAACGCAGAGGAAGAGAAGACGAGAGGGAATAGACAAACAGGGAATCGTTATTTAGAAAATGGATAGCAAATGGAATAGCAGAGACCCAGAAAAGGGAACGGAAATAGCAGAGACTCAGAAAAAATGCAAATGAAAAAAAGAGACCGTTTCTTTGGGAAATGGATGGGAATTGGAATAGACGAGACTCAGAAAAGGGAGATGAAGAGACATAGACCGTTTTCTATGAAATGGAAGAGCAGGTGCCTCGAGAAGGGAAACGAAGAAGCAAAGACCCAGAAAATAAGAATATGCCCTCAAAATGCAAGAAGGAGTGTGAGTTGTTGTTGAGAGATGGTTGACGTTCGTTTAGAAACAGAAACGAAGGAGTAATGCATTAAAAAAAATCAGACGCATTCTCTGTCAAAACCGAAAATGTAGTGTTGCACAGAAAAATTTTTCTAATTTGACCTTGAACAAGTCACTCAAGGGTGATAGGTTGTCATGGCACCTGTCCATAGTGTTATGATAGTATCCTTCAGCGGGCACTTGTTCGAGATCAAACTGTAATTCAATTAGGGGTCATTAATAGTCAATTAGGGGTCATTAATAGTCAATTAGGGGTCATTAATAGTCAATTAGGGGTCATTAATAGTAGCAAAAGTGGATTATTGAAGGTGAAGGCTAATCCATGATTTGAGATATGTGGACTCAACCCTACGGGAAACAGCTGTCATTGTGCTGGTTTAATAGAATAAAGTAAAGACAGAGCTAGAAATTTTGCATTACTGAATGAAAACTTTAAGAAAAATTAGAAGATGAGCAAAGTTCTGAAAAATGGAGTCGATCAGTGAGCTTCAGATTTTACAAGATTTTTTGTGAATGATTCTTTTCTGACGAATTGGTTTTTTTCTTGGTTTTTTTTAAATAACTCTCCCATTTTTAATCGGATTTATTGTCAAAAATTATACTTTCTGATATTATCTAACAGAACCAACATCGAATCGTATAATATTGGTATTAGATAACCATGACACTCAATTGTTCGGAGGTGGCCTAGGGTGGCATTGTATTAGGGGGTGGCACTCAATTAGAGGCTGGTACGTTATTGTTCGGAAGCCAATTTCTACTGAAACTCATCACAAAAGATTTTAAACTTTCTCATAAAATGAATTTCGAGGTTTTCTTGATTTTTCTACTTCTTCTTTTTTTAAAAATCTTTCGGAGTCTGGTATTATCCTGAAACATTTTTGACAAATACATTACCTATTTTGAGCTTCGAAAAAGCTAGAAAACCAGAAAATGATTTTTGTGTTATTCTTCAACTTTTACCACAGTGACATCAAATCCGCAGTGGCATTATATTAGGGGCTGGCACTCCATTGTTCGGAGGTACTCCAGGATGGCACTATATTAGAGGTTGGCATTCAATTAGGGGTAGCTATCTAATAGAGTTTTTACGGTATTCTGAAAAATTGTTTTTTCTTTTATGAATTCAGTGAGGCCTTCAGCGGAAAGTGGCAATTGGTTCGAAAAAGGGTGTTTGGTGTTTAATAAAAGTCTTGGTTTATGTGGTAGAATCCGCTGTCAACCAGTCTTTTTTTATAAATCCCTTTTGCCACTTTTTGTTCATTCCCGAAAAAGCTTTCAATCGACACAGACACCCGAACAGACAATCCGCATTCTTTCAGATTACCGTAGAAACGCGGATCTTTCTCATTTACTTTATCTTTAAAAAAAACGGTGCGTCACAAAAAATGCAGTTTAAAAAACTCACATCAGAGAAAACAAAAGCTAGGCTCTTGTTAAAAAGCTTTTGCCGTGTCCAAGAATTACCGTAAAATCTTGGATTTCGCTAATGAATTTTTCTCTCAGGAATTCCAGGGAATCCAATGATTTCAATTTCTTGAATGCGATTTCTTTTTTGTGTCATGATGCAGATGTTTCTATAATTTAATATAATTTTCATTGAGCAAAAAGTACATATTCGCAAGTATTGTCACTCTAAAAAGCTTCGAAAAAGGAGAGGCTGGAATCAAACCCATATGATTATCAGCAAAGTTAATTTGAAAAAAACGAAAGATAAAAGAGCTCAATGCCCTAGGCATTTCTTCTTATATGAAGAGTTTTACCAAAAGTTCAAATCCCCCTTTTCGATCCTTCTGCTCACACCAGGCCTGTGCGGCAACAAATTGCCGATTGCCGAAATTGCCGAAATTGCCGAATTTTCGTTGCCGATTTCGGCAACTGAAATTTTTTTTAAATTTAGAGATATTCACAATTTCTATAGTCAAAAAAATGATTTCGGAGTTCGAAAAATCAAATTTTGAACACCATCATCCCTCAGAGTGAATTTTAGAGGAAATGTGTCACAATAATCATCAAAAATACTTGCATCGGATCTAAGAATGGGCTTTAAATTTGTGAGCATAGGAGAAAAATAGATATCATGAGTCACAACTCATCAAAAAAATTATCCAATCTGTCTCAAATCTCTAGGGAACGTGTGTCGTGAGTTGCCTAACAAGTTGAGCGCACTATTTTCAAAACTCACAATCGGGACAAATATTTTCAACCATTGGAATACCCTCTATTGCTAAAGAGAAATAGTTTGCATAAAAAATGAGGTCTTGAGTTGCCGATTTTTGTAATTTTTTTTTTAAGGAACTCATGAAACACATTTTCTGTAGTTCTGAGCCTATTAGAAGCATTTTCATGTGAGTTACGTATCGATTTTACTAAAAAAAGACGCAAAACTTTTGTTGCCAAAAATTGCCGAAAGTTGCCGAACGTTGCCGAAAAGTATTCGGCAAATTGCCGAGTTACCGAATTGCCGAAAAAATTTTGTTGCCGCACAGGCCTGGCTTACACCTTTTTGTCTACGCGTTTGTGTGCGACTGGAAAAAAAGAAAAAGGGATGAGAATTCTGAAACAAAAAATTGCAGGTTTATTCAGAGAAAATATACAAAAAAAATGTCACAATTTTGATGTGAGCAATATTACATCCCAAAAATACTCAAGAAGTAACAAAAAGCCCCGTCGTATTTGTAGACGGTTTCGCCTCGCCGCACAATGCTCTCCGGATATTCTTGTCATAGATTGCAAGTATGTAAGGAAGAGATAAAGTGAACTGCAAAAAAAAAGGAACTGACTTTAAATAAAATCTAACCACTTACAACATCAGAAGCGAAAGTCAAAGCCAAATTGTTCCATCTTTGTAGAGAGAGTGGCAAAAATTGCAAATAATTGTTTGCAAAATTGAAAACACTCCAGGTGACTTCGAGAAAGTAAACAGTTGCGTACGTCAATGCGATTTTGTTCATTTTGCGAGTTATTTCTTTTTTTTGGTTTGACTCAACTGAAGATACAGAATTCAAGGTAGCTGAAGTACTTTACCAAACTCACTTATAAAACTTGATGTTTTACGAGTTGCTTTGTAAAATAGAGTTAAATTAAAGCCGAAGTAAATGACAGAACAAACTCCAACCAGATCATAAGAGTCCTGTAGGTGTTTCAAATAGGTTATACAAACAAGTTGACCATTTTCAAAGAACACTTCGTATAGATGCCCATCCCACCAATAGTTAGGCACATGGCTGAAAATCACTGTCAGTGACATAATGGCTGATTTTGACCACAAGGACTTCCAGAACTTTTCATAGTTATATGGAAAAGCAACTGAAGACAATCTGTGAGCGGTAAGAAGAGCAGATGTATAGAAATGGAGATGAAACCAAAAGTAGGGCATGTATTTTAAGTAGGTCAGCAACCCTGGGAAAATGGTTTCAATGGCCTTCGGAATAAATATAGTCCATGGGTTGTAATCGAAACGAATCGCAACCCACGTATTACAATAAACCAGGAAATTCTGAAAAAAATTACAAGAGAAACTCAGCACATTGTAAACACAGATTTTGACGAAAATTTCACCTTCTAAAATGTTGAATCCCGTTCGCCGGTTTCAGCCAAGTTATATTAGTTTCAGTACTGGAAATCGTGTTTTCAGCGCAAATCCACAATTTTCAAAGACGATTTCCTCAATTTTTAGAACGTTTTGAAACATGACATTTAATGTGATATGCTTAGAACTAAATGAGATCCCATATTTCAGACTGTTTCTTTTTTTTACTTTTTCGAGTTTTCCCCGAATGGATTCACTCGAAATTTGAAAAAAATTCTTTAGTGTGGCAAAATAGAATCTGAGAAAATCGTCTTTGAAAATCGTTATTTTCCACTGAAAAAGCGATTTTTGGTACTGTAACTGATACAACGGAACTGGCGAGCGGAATGAAAAAAAAATTCTCAAAAGTGTCTAGCTAATTTCAACTTATGCTGAAATTCCCATAAAAATCTGGGTTTACAAGGTGCTGAGATCACTCAACCTACCGTGAACATATCGAATCTGACCAAAAAATAAAAGGAACTTTGAAAGAAATGTTTCTTGACACCGATGATCAGAAAAAATAGGATCATGAAAACAATAGAAACACTTCCGTATGACATTTGAGTTATCGTAGCCCATTTCATCACTTCGTCATCGACGACTTCATCCAGAATAGTTACAGATATTTCATCCATCTTCAAACTGATACAAAACAAGACATCTATTGCGTATATAGAGCCCCAATGGGTGGAGCATTACCGGTAACATTATCGGTATCTTACAGTCCCCAAGGGAATTTTTGTTATTAAGATTGCCCCTTTGCTGTCTGTACTGATTGTTCGTCGGGTATTTACGTCATTAGTCGATTAGATATCCATAAATAGTATTTTGGAATACGTTTTGATGAATTGTTCCTTGGGAATTCGCATTTGAATATAGTAGAACAAGTCTCTATGTCATTTTATTTATGAATTTTCAAGGATTGGCGAAAATGGTCAGAAAAAGTTCCAAATTTTGCCAAGAATAGTTAAAACTGAAACCTCACTTGTTCAAACAAACCAAAACTGATAAAATATTATTGAATAAATGAACTGAAACATCTGAAAAAAAATGGGAAACCCCTGTTTGTTACCACAACTCCATTGATTTTCAAAACCCCTCTATTTTTAGAACCCTTGTTCATTCATGAACAGCCATGAAACCTTTACATTCTGACAAATTATCGTTTCTGAAAAACGAGACATTCTTGTTATTGAGCAGTTGATAAGAAGTATCGGAGATGTTCACGTCACAAAACGTCTCAGACAAAAACAATAATGAAACTTGTTTATTTCATAATGAAAATCTTCATTTTAAAAAACTGGGATTTCTTAGTATTGTTGAGTATGAATAGAAAAAAACGGTTGAAGAAGTCTACATTATTTCTGCTTTTTGTGATAAACAAAGATTGTGATAGTGTTTGAAACAGGCTAAGAATTTTTCACATGACTTCATATCTGCGAATCGGTCTCAAGGGTACAATGGTTCTAAGGGTACATCCGATTTTGGAGTGTAGGGCGTTTTAGCTTGTCTACAATTATTTGCAAAAAGCAAATTAGTCTACAAAAACATAACATTTTTTCCAGATATTATCTCTAATCAGGGATCAGGATGAGACTTCCCCTTTTGTGTGAGGTGAATGTCCTCATGAATTTTTTATAGCACTATATAACTTCTTCACTTTCACTTTTTTATTATCTTCTGTTTCTTTTAAATTCATAATTTCTGATTTTGATCTCCCTAATGACAATTTCTTGTCGTTTCTGCGAAATTCTCAAATAAATAAGATAACACTTCTATTTTGTAAAACTGAAAATCTGAAATTGCGGAAGATTTCAAAGATCAACCTATCATTGGCAACAAAACAAAATTCGAACTTTTTCGAGAAAAAAAAGTTTTATTATTTTTTTGGATTTTTTGAAATTAATTAATTAAGAACCCGTAAATGGTGTATCACATGATTTGAACAAAAAAGTTCCAAAAAGTACCCAGATGAGATCAGAAAATATAAAATGAGAACGTTGCACATTACAAATAGAAAAAACAAAAACAAAACAAAACAAAAGAAACGTTCCTAAAAAGTGATTATTCAAAATAAGTATTAACTGGAACACTTTGATTACACACCGATACATTAACGTCCCATGAGCGGATATCATGTCTGTAACAAGCGTAAAACTATTCTTTGACCCATTTTGAGCAAACTTACTCGACATTCATATCCACCTTGTAGGGGTTCTTGGAGACCGCCTGAGGCGGCCAGGGCAGCAGTCGCTTACCACCCTCAGAGCCACCTCATACTCCGACTGAAAAATCAAACCTAAGTTTCTCGAGAGACTAGAGATAACGTTGAAACCCAGATATTCATGAACTCGTCAGGTTAAGAACAGCTCATCTAGACACATCTAAAAAAGTTAGAACACGCTTCCCAATTCCGACCGAGACATTTCACAAGGGGACCTCAACACCTCACAGGCCCAGATTTTGATTAAACCTTCAGGGTATTTTAGGGATAGCCTATCTAGACAAATCTAAATTTTTAGAATCCGCCCGCCAGTTTCAGCCGAGTTATATTAGTTTCAGTGCCAAAAATCGCCTTTCAGTGCAAAACAATGATTTTCAAAGACGATTTTTTCCTACGACGTTACAGAGCATGAAATGTATTGTGTTACACTCAAATTTTATTGAATTTTGATATTTCAAACGTTTTCTCAAGAACAAAAAGATTTTTAATTTTGAATATTTTCACGATTTTCCAGATTTCTTCGAAAATGGAGAAAATTATTTTCTTGAGAAAAAAAATTGAAATATCAAAAATCATAAAAATTTGAGTATAACACAACAAATTTCATGCTCTGAAACGTCCTAGGACTTGAGAAAATTGTCTTCGAAAATCGCTGTTTTGAACTGATAAGGCGATTTTTGGTAAACTGATATAACTTGGCTGAAACTGGCGGCGGATTGTGAAAAATTCAGTTTTGTCTAGGTAGGCTATTCCTGACATATCCTGAAATTTTTATCAAAATCTGGGTCTCTGAGGTGTTGAAGTTCCCTTGTCAGGTCAAAATTTGTGTACTGAGTTCAGTTAATTATTATCCTAATTTCGATACGTTATGGGATCCTGCACGTTCCAAGTTTTTATCATTCAAAAAAAAGTATAGACAAAATGTAGAATTTTCGGCTCTTTATGATTTGACGGGGGTTTAAACAATTAACGGTGGTTTAAATTTTTGACGGGGGTTTAAAAAAAATTGAAAAATTAACGGGGGTTTTGAAAATTTGAAGGGGTTTTGAGAATTAACGGGGGTTTAAAGACGGGGGTTTTCAAAAAGTGTCAGGACGATGTTTGGGGAAGTCCCCAAAATGTTCCAAAGTGCTACAGTTTCTTGTTTTTTGCTTATTTAAGCTGATTTATTCTTTTCTGAAATTATTTTCTTGTTTTTTTTCTTTTTTCATTTCTAAAGTTTCATGGCACTGTTCTATAATTACGGAACGAAAAAAAACTTTATCCAAGTCTATCATCTTACCCTGGAAGCAGGTACAGGAGGCTTAGAAAAGGAAGGGCGATCAAATAGTTGCTCTTAGAGAGGTTGAATGGTGTTGGCGAGTCAAGTGATCCGGGAAAGCGGTACATTTATATTTTGGATTTGAGGTTAGAACTAGCAGAGTTATGTAACTTGCAGCCAATTTTCGATGAATTAGATGAAGGAAATATGGCGTTTCAGCATAACCCTATAATCTACAAAGGTTTCCTAGTGTCAAAATTTTTCTACCCATTTTTTATGTGATTTTCATTCGTTCCGCAATTCTAGAACAGTGCCATAAAACTTTAGAAATTAAAATTAGAAAAACAAAAAATTGATTTCAGAAAAGAATAGATCAACTAAAATGAGCAAAAAACAAAAAACTGTAGCACTTTGGAACATTTTGGGAACTTTTCCAACCATGACTCTGACACCTTCTGAAAACCCCCGTTTAATATTTAAACCCCCGTGAATTTTTTAAACCACCGTCAAAAATTTAAACCCCCGTTAATATTTGAAACCCCCGTTAATTGTTTAAACCCCCGTTAAATCATAAAGATCCGAATTTTCTTCTCTGAAAATTTTTAAAAAGTATCTATAATTACTGGAGAGTAGTATGAATATTCATTTTAAGCAAACAGGTTTAAAAATTCTTTTTGAAAATTGCTGTTTTGCACTGAAAAGGCAATTTCTGGTACTGAAACTGTTATAGCTCGGCCGAGACTGGCCCACTGGGGACTCGTCTGACTGCGAACCGATTCTAAAATTTTCAGAAATGTCTAGATAGGCTATTCTTACCCTATTGTGAAATGTTAATAAAAATCTGGGTTCACAAGATGCTGAAGTTCCCTTGTTATTTTTTTCTAAAATGAAAATAAGACTTACACTATACAATTCGTCATCTTCTTGAACTCCTTCCAGGAAGAACGACACGGTCTCCTGCGTCGTCACCTTGACGCCCTCTGTATCGATCTGGTCGTCCTTATTGCCACTGCAATCAGATAAATAATTAAATAATAGGTAAAAGTATGGTAACTTCTAACATACAAAAAGTGATCGACCTCCGACATAGTAACCATGTAAAACCATGGCCCCTGTGCCAGCAGGTGATGGTCACGTTGACCTTAAACCTGGTGGAATCCACCAGGAGAGGTGACTGGGAGAGGACGAGGAAGGAGGCGACGACGACGGTGGCGATGAATTGCATAGCTGAAAGTTTAAGGTTTGAATCACTTTTTGGAATTTCCGTCAAAAAAATTAAATCAGAGACCTTATTCATGAGCATTTTCCTTGGAAAATCGTTTTCTCCCAGAAAATCAAATGAAAAGGAGTGAAAATTGGAGAAAAAAAAGTTTTTTTTTGGAAAAACCATATATTTTCATGAAATAGGTATACTAATTTCGATGTATGTATACAGCCAATTTCATGAATTTTTCGATTCTGAAAAAGTTGTATGATGATAGAGTAGTATTTAATAAGCATTATCATCTAAACTTAAACTCAAAAATTGCTGCTCTGCAACTCGAAAACCATGTTTTTTGATAATAATGACATTTTCGATAATATGAATGGATAGAGCTAGGAATTTTGGCTCTTTGTGACAAGGGGGGGGGGCCATGAGAAAAGGGGGTGAGGCCCATGAAAAAAGGGGGAGCCCAAGCGGAAAGGAGGGGGGGGGGGGCCGATGAAAATAGGGGGGGGGGGCCCAAGTCAAAAGGGGGGGCCATAGGTAAAAATGTGGACTAAGTTAAGAGTTACCAATTTTTTCTAGTTTTGTGACCGTTTCCATTAAAATTTCGAACTTTGAACACTTTTCATAATTTTTTGAAAATTTCAGTTTATGTCATTTTTTGCATATTTTTTGTCTATTTTTTTGTTACTAATCCTGGAAAAATCTGAAACTAGCTGAATAATTTCAAATTACATAGTTACAATGGGGCTAGAAGATCATTAGAAATTAATAAGAACTCACAAAAATACATTCCATACGAAAATTGAAAAATTTCGAGCGAAAAAATTTTCATCGAAAATCTAGCATGGAGTTGACCACCAAAAACTTGGAAATTTTCGAAAAAAAATACTTTGAAAAAATTGCTATTTTCTGCTTTTCAAAGTTTGAAAATCGGCAAAAACTCAAAAACTCTGGCCAAAAACATGTTTCGAGCCCTGAATAGATGTCTAGAAATTTGATCAAAAAAAGCAAAAGATAATTTCAAAAGAGGGAATCGAACCCCAGACATTCAGCTTATAATACGCGCCCACAACCACCCGGCCACCTCACCGCTGGGAACAACAGTGCGTAAGTGTGTACATGTCAACAGTGTTTCCGGAAGTTCCCGGGAGGCGAAATGAAGGAGAAAAGTGAGGTGGTTAAGAAATTGGAAACTTTCAGACAAAAGTTTTCAGCATTTTTGGAAAAAGTGCATATACAGATTTTGACCGGTCATCACTTCGTCATCGACGACTTCATCCAGAATAGTTACAGATATTTCATCCATCTTCAAACTGATACAAAACAAGACATCTATTGCGTATATAGAGCCCCAATGGGTGGAGCATTACCGGTAACATTATCGGTATCTTACAGTCCCCAAGGGAATTTTTGTTATTAAGATTGCCCCTTTGCTGTCTGTACTGATTGTTCGTCGGGTATTTACGTCATTAGTCGATTAGATATCCATAAATAGTATTTTGGAATACGTTTTGATGAATTGTTCCTTGGGAATTCGCATTTGAATATAGTAGAACAAGTCTCTATGTCATTTTATTTATGAATTTTCAAGGATTGGCGAAAATGGTCAGAAAAAGTTCCAAATTTTGCCAAGAATAGTTAAAACTGAAACCTCACTTGTTCAAACAAACCAAAACTGATAAAATATTATTGAATAAATGAACTGAAACATCTGAAAAAAAATGGGAAACCCCTGTTTGTTACCACAACTCCATTGATTTTCAAAACCCCTCTATTTTTAGAACCCTTGTTCATTCATGAACAGCCATGAAACCTTTACATTCTGACAAATTATCGTTTCTGAAAACGAGACATTCTTGTTATTGAGCAGTTGATAAGAAGTATCGGAGATGTTCACGTCACAAAACGTCTCAGACAAAAACAATAATGAAACTTGTTTATTTCATAATGAAAATCTTCATTTTAAAAAACTGGGATTTCTTAGTATTGTTGAGTATGAATAGAAAAAAACGGTTGAAGAAGTCTACATTATTTCTGCTTTTTGTGATAAACAAAGATTGTGATAGTGTTTGAAACAGGCTAAGAATTTTTCACATGACTTCATATCTGCGAATCGGTCTCAAGGGTACAATGGTTCTAAGGGTACATCCGATTTTGGAGTGTAGGGCGTTTTAGCTTGTCTACAATTATTTGCAAAAAGCAAATTAGTCTACAAAAACATAACATTTTTTCCAGATATTATCTCTAATCAGGGATCAGGATGAGACTTCCCCTTTTGTGTGAGGTGAATGTCCTCATGAATTTTTTATAGCACTATATAACTTCTTCACTTTCACTTTTTTATTATCTTCTGTTTCTTTTAAATTCATAATTTCTGATTTTGATCTCCCTAATGACAATTTCTTGTCGTTTCTGCGAAATTCTCAAATAAATAAGATAACACTTCTATTTTGTAAAACTGAAAATCTGAAATTGCGGAAGATTTCAAAGATCAACCTATCATTGGCAACAAAACAAAATTCGAACTTTTTCGAGAAAAAAAAGTTTTATTATTTTTTTGGATTTTTTGAAATTAATTAATTAAGAACCCGTAAATGGTGTATCACATGATTTGAACAAAAAAGTTCCAAAAAGTACCCAGATGAGATCAGAAAATATAAAATGAGAACGTTGCACATTACAAATAGAAAAAACAAAAACAAAACAAAACAAAAGAAACGTTCCTAAAAAGTGATTATTCAAAATAAGTATTAACTGGAACACTTTGATTACACACCGATACATTAACGTCCCATGAGCGGATATCATGTCTGTAACAAGCGTAAAACTATTCTTTGACCC
>NW_025543468.1:0-11884 GCF_000004555.2 Caenorhabditis briggsae
GCTTCTCGGAGTGCAAGCCATGCGGCGAGAAGATAAATGTGAATTAAAACGAGTAGTTCAACGAAGAAATCCGATGCGGGTAGTAGAGACAGTGGCTGAAATCGATTTTTTGGTTTCACCATTTATTCAAGTTTAGATTATTAACCTGGTATAATGTCCACATGTGTTTCAGTACTCCCCAACCACGTCTTCCGTTCTCTCCCCTCATTTGAATCCTGTAGAATGCAGTAAATCGTATTTTCCACTGATGTTTTCCACATTCTCACAATCAGATATTTTCAGCTATGCAATGAAATGTGTGTCCCGGATGTTTAACTTTTAACTTTGGAATGCTTTATTCATAACTTTTGATTGAATAGTAATGGACATGGAATTGGGTGGGTTGAGAGGAATAGAGGTATTTCGGTTTCTCAGTTTTTCATAAGGTATCCGTAATTTTTAGAAAAAGCGTCACGAAAAAAAGTCACATCTATTTCATAGAAAAGAAAGCTTGTGACGAAAGTGAATTTAACATTTGGAAAGGGGGAAATTGCAATGCAAAAAAGGGAAATAAGAAAACGGGTAAAGCATGACAATCGGTTGATGGAGGAGGAATGGCTCAAATAAATGATGGGGAAAAGGCACTTTTTTGATACTAGATTTCTGATGCAAGTTGTTAGCAGATCCTACGAAACTGGACGAGGTGAAATCGGCGGTGTCTGAGCAGGAGTTGTTATACGTGATGATGAGAATCCGCTGCGGGGTGGAGTGTAGTTCTTTCCCGCGTGAAGCGATTCGCGAAGACGCCCAAGTCTTTCAAGGACCGCTGCTTGACGATCTGTAGTTTTCTCCATAGCTGACAAGGATTGACGGGCCGGAGAATTCTGAAAAAGAACCTTTATGTCGACCAAACCTTTACCAAGAACTTACCACACTAGCGAATTTTGTGAGATTTGGAGGCAACTCTCCTGAAGTACCTGCCAAATTCAAATGACTTCCACGTATAGAAAGATTCTGAATGGATCCTCGAAGCGACGCCAAAGAAGGACTGCGAGAGAGATTAGTTTCTGCAACGCGTCTGATTTCCTGCGATATTATCTCATCGTCTCTGCGGATTGTTCCCTTCTGCTCGAGTCGCTGCATGAGACGAGAGGCCGGTCGCGAAGTTGGAGAATCATTGTCGCCTCCGTTTAAGAAATTATTCATTGGTGAACTGAGAGCGCTACGAGCGCGAGACGGTGTCTGTAGAATACGTTTTAATGAAGAGAATTTCGATTAAAGAGCTGTTACCTTGAACTCAAATGTTTCTGTTGATTTGTTCGGTGGTGAGCAGGGTGCAGGATGCACATTTTCAGTAGAAGAAGGAAGAGGCGATCCAAAATTTCTGAAAATTCGTATATAAAATTGTTGAATTCATTATCAGTCTGCATCTTTTGTGGCCTCCTTTTACTTTTTGTGAAGACAGATTCCAAAGCATCTGCAGTTTCTTTGCCTGTTTTACTTTTAAGAGGAACAACCCATGCATACTTACTAAAACAATCAATGATGGTCAAGAGATACTTGAAATCATGATTCTCCGAGGCATAAGGAATCATTTCTACTAAATCAGATTGCCATTGATCATCTATTCCACTAACGTAAACTCTTTGACTCTTGAAATTCTTACGTGCTGGCTTGTGAAGAGTGTAAACATCTTGCTCATCGAGAAACTCTTTAGCTTTTTTCTGCGACACCTTTGCTACTCTTGAGAGCTCATTGATACCACAGAAACCTGTTTTAGGAGAATAATATGTTTTTTCTAAAAGGATTCTATCCTTTGAATCCTTGGAATCCTCTGGCTCTGGCAGATCCTTCGTTGATCCACCACTTTTCACTTCTTTGGAAATTATTTTACACTTTGTTGTGCTACAATCTTCACACTTCCCCTTTATCATTGCTCTGCTGTTCTTTGTCAACATCGATTGAACATCAAGCGTATTCGTCTTTATCTTGCACTTGAAACAATACAAGCTGGAAGCTCTAGGATTCGGAGAATCTGATATTTCACAAGACATTTATTTATTATAATGAGAAAAGATAGAAGAAATAAACATTAGTTACAAATCAAGTGTCAGTATGATACCAGTATAATTATATTTCATAAATACTGGTAAAGCTATAGTTTATACCAGTATTAATACCAGTATGGTTCTTTAGTAATACCAGTATAGTTATAATTTATAAATACTGGTAAAGCTATATTTTAGAAATACCAGTATGATTATATTTCATAAACACTGACACAAAGAGCAATAACTTACACTTTGTTAGTAATTGTTAATAATACTCTTCTTTTTCTCGAAGGTCATCGGCGTCATCTTTCAATTTATTCTTCCTGTCTCGCTCAGCTCGATGTAGCCTCATCAACTTTGCACGTTGCGTCTTCACAATATCCTTCTTCTGAAAAAAAAAGTTGTTTTTGTAAAGATAATTCATCAAAATTCTCACCTTTTTTCTATCTTGATATGCGCTTTGTCTCTTTCCAATTAATATCTTCTCATTCTCATAGTAAGCTCTTGCAATTGTAGCCTTTGCAGTTGCTTTTGCTGCCTTATCTTTCAGCATTTCTGCCTGAATTCAGTCATTGTATTTCACATTCTTTAAAAAAATTTAAAAAGTAAAAATAAAACCAACCTTTCGTTGAAGCTGTTCCAAAGTAAGACTCTCCGAATCTTTCCGAAATTCTTCTCGTTGAGCATCGAGTTCTTATATCTTCGAAACCTTAGGAGTCGTCTTAGGATCTTGAATCCCAGAATCTTCGGGTTTATCAACATCCATGGAAGTTGGGAGATTTCCACTCATTTGGGGAATAGGACTTGCCTGAAAAGATCGAATTTAAAATTTGAAGTCATTAGAACAGCTTTGAAGCAAGTTATAAGCGATAATGAGATAATTTATGCAAGAAAGTTGAAGAAAACTGAAGAAATTCTGCGACACAAATCGTTCTCAAATGAGACACTTCGCTCTCCTTCGCTAGGTGAATGTCTTTGCAGATCCTCTTGTACCTGTTTGCTAGCACGTTCGAGAAGGTTAGAGTGTCATTGCAGTGTGTGATGCAATTGCTTCTCGAACGCATTAAAGTGTGACCAAAGTTGTCGTGTTCTAGATCTCACAGATTGACCACTCTCTCTCTCTCTCTTTCTCATTTACAATTAGTTATTTCCTTCACTAGGCACTTCAAGGAATCTTGCTTTCGCTGAATGTCTTTCAGATCCTTTTGTGTGACGTACAAAGGTCATCAGCGTCCTCTTTCTCTTTGTGTGATCTTCTTTCCTCTTCCTCACTGTGACCGAGCGCAATCACACATTTGCCCCAGTTGAACTAGACACACGCGACGCAACACGCAAACGCGTTGGGCAAGAGTGGAAGGCAGAGACGCAGAGGAAAGCGAGAGACAGCCAGCATCGCATTCTTCCATAAGCCTTTGTGAATAGAAAAGAGACTTGTTTTTCTTCCGTAGTTTGCGTTGATTTCGTTATTTCCCATCCGTAATTCAAAAAATATTTTAAAAAACACGATTAATTATTTGTTTTTAGCTTGTCTCGTGTTCGATCATGGCAAAAGTTATCCGAATCAAGATGCACGGCAAGAAGATCAATTTCGTGCCGTCTCAAAAAATTCTCGCCAAGAGCACACTAAAAGCTGCCTTCCTGCTTGCCGAGGAGGCAATTGTTTCTCTTTCGTATGAAATGTGTGAAGAGGAGATCCATTGTGAGTAAGTCACATGTGGATTATTTCTCACTTATTTCAAAAATTTGTGATTTAGAATGAACGAGGAGGGAACGGCCTTTATACTTCCTGAGAACTACTTAAATCTCCAGTTCAATGTGGAATCCGATAGAGCTCCTTCTCGACCATCAACTCCTGATGATGCGGAAGGTTTGATGAATATTGGACACCGCATTTATGTATATATTTTTTTTGTTTTAGAACCTACATCTAAGAAGCGGCGAAGGATTGACATGGACATGGAACCTTTGTCGATTGATGGAGATATCGTATTTCTTATAAGCCAATACGCTTGGTTCTATTCGAAAGGAGACAATCTGAAACGATCTGCTATCCCTATCACTCGATTTCTTGCAATTACTTACCGCCACGGGGGGAATAAGCATTTAGCGAACGGCGATTGTGTTAGACTTACATCATATCAAAACCAGGCAGTGATAGTTGATTCGTATGTTGTACTGGTTGATGATTCCCTCGATTTAATAGTTATGCAATCTAAATCCACCGAGCTATGCAATCGCGATTTGATATTGGAAGCACCCGAACTGAGGAGAGGAATGCCATACTATTTGGTAAGTCTAACTAAGTATTTTACTCATAATTTATAATTTTTGATTATTATTCACACTGAAATGATTTCAGATGGGTTACTCGGTAATACATGGAAGAACGTCACATATCTCATTCTCCGCGGGAATTATATCCAGCGATATCACATCGAGATTGCGTTTTTTGGGCTCCAGTGGAGCATTCGTGGGAGACAGTGGAGGAAGCTGCTGGAGCGATGATGGAAGGCTAATTGGGATGCAGGTCAGTCCTGGGCGAGATGGGCTTTATTCCAAAATGCTGGGTGCGGGATGTGGGATCAACTTATTTTCGCGGAATGCGAGATTTCACAAAAACTCAAACCCAAAATTGCAGGTTGAGACTGAGACTGTTCCTCATACAACTGACCATAATGGACGACCGGCATCTCCGGCAACGGGTGGTCGATGTGGAATAATCCCGATCAAAAACATACAAGCTTTAATACTAGTAAGCTTTACTTAATACAACACATTATATTAATCAATGACTTTAGAAATTTCTGCCGTTGGAAGAAAATGTCGAATTGAAAGAATAATCGCGCTATCGTGAATGGATGATATCACTTATACGAATTAGGTGTGGGATTTTGGTGTCACAATAATTCGTTGTGATAATAAAATGGTTTCATTATTGTTGTGATAATAAACGATTTCATTATTGATGGCTTATGTTTGGAATCTCTTCGAAAATGAAGTAAGCTTGAAGTCTTTAAGGTAATTTTTATTCAAAATGTTAGCGCAATATTTCGACCATCTCGACCACTGGATTTCGGCAACATTTTTTCTAACGCACCTTTCGACCTTTCCCCCATTTTTGAAATTTGCTGAAAATGACACATTTTTGATGACCGAAGGTTAGAAATCAATGAAAATAAGCCTTAAAATGACTGAAAATGTAGAAAATTGAGAGTGGTCGAAAAGGTGTGCTAGAACGGCAAAATACATATTATTGAAAGACGCCACTCTACAAATTTTTGTCCATTCTACATCTGTCTCTCTACCCCCTCCTCCCATTTAATTGGCTGTCAGTCATATCATTATATCAATTTTTCACTGTGTTCTCTCTCTCGTTTCTACAGTATCTTTGGACACTCACTTATCACTGCTATCATTTCTAATTCCTCTCCATTTTTCACTCTATTATCAATATTTTCTTTCGTCTCATCAATGTATGAATTCCAGTTGGGCGTCTAACCAAAACTAAAGAAAGCATCGGATCTTTTTTCTTTATATTTCCGCTTGCATATCAACTTCACTTCAGAAACTCAAATAACAACATTCTCGCATCTACCGTAATCTCATAGTAGTCTTTATTAGAATCTTCGAAAATCCTATGTTTTTATTTGTCTACATTCTGATCTAAACTGTTTTCAGTAACAATTTTTTTCAACGATCCCATTGTTTACTTTTTCAAATTCTCTCATTTCAAGAATCTCGGTATCTGAAAATTTTCTTTTTATTCTTAATCATAATGACTGTCTCTACTCATCACTACCATCAAGGCTGAGAAAATCGGTAATTGGTAGGACCAATCAGTCTGTTTTTTTTTCGAAAGTACGCTCAGCGACCCTAAAACCACTTAGGGCGGCTAAACCGCCGTATCCTATCTATCCTTAAAAGTTCTTTATTCAAAAAGCTGCATCCGTTCGTGGTATAGCCTTGATTACCATATAACTTCCTTGTCCAGTTATCAGCTGGTCATATATAGATACTGATGTTTTTGGAGTTGTTCCCAATTATTATCATTACATCATCAAATGAAAGAACTATTTAGTAACCAAACGAAGTTTCACTTTGTTAATCAAATTTTAAGCGAAAATTCCTGCCCCAATATAGGTTCTATAGTTTTCGTAAAAAAACTTTTTCCTCAAAATCTAATCCCCATCCATTTTGTTTTTGCCGCTCCTATTACTTCATTCTTTTTCTTATCAGTTTGTTATTCTTTTTTTTCAGGCTATGATAGAATGTCCCAACTTGTGAAACAAATATCTGTGTTTACCACCGCTGAACAGTATCAGAAGATAATCCATCAATTGGTATCTTATGAAGATTTCTTTTTTATACTTTTCAATATTTGAATTTCAGCTTGGACAACTTTCCAGAACTCGAGAAACCGTTGCTGATGAGGCAGCTGTAGAGAACAATATTCTGATAATAAGAAACCACATTGAGCAACTTTTGGAAAAACGATTCGTAGGTAAGAGAGATATGTTCTAAAATTCCGAATTTTGATCTGTTCGACGCATTCACCCACGTGGTTGGGACAAATTCTATCTGAAGGCGTTGATAGTCTGGGAAGAAGAAAAAAGAAGGAGTGGGGGGAAGATAATGCAGATAGAAAAGATGACACTGACAACGATGCGCTTTTGATTTACGACCACATCCAAAACGATAAATTGATAACGATGAAGATAGAATCATCTGTCCACAAACTATGGATACAGATAATAAGTGGAGGGACAAATAGACCAACAGCAGAAAAAACATTAGATGGACATTAGGAAAATCAGAAAAGTTTAGAAAGAGCTTGAAAATAGCAAATACCTCATAGTTAAAAAGGAAGACCTTTTCGATAAAATATAAAACAAGAAGTGGCGATGTGGGCTTCTATTAAAGGATATACGGTATTATTTTCTATCCGGATAGAAAAGAGCTTACAATTTCTATGCGAATTCTCCTTCGCGGTTAATGGATTCATGTCTAACAACTTTTAGTTCAAAAACTGTGACTCTATTCACAGCGAAGGAACGGTCCGTCGACAAGCCGTCAACGGTCCGCGCTCATCGCTAAAGCGGAAACTAGGCGGTGTTCACCCGTCCGCGGCTCTTGAGCCTGCATCTAGAAGTTATCTGTTAGTCCCGCTTTGCTTGTGGACATAATAAAGTATTATCAAAGTTGGAAACATGTTTAAGACCTCTACATTTCGTCATAAAAGTCCTTTCTTTCAGTTTTGGCATCCCCGGAACTTGGAGATGATGAGTTTGAAGACGAGTGGAATGTTCTTGTTTGGGGTCTTCTGGTATGCATTGTTCGTTTACCACAGACAATCGAAAAAGATTCTACAACGGAAAGTTTGAACCTATACTTGATTCGCCTGATCAATATGGCTCGCCCTCTACGGCTTCCAAAAGTGTCTGTTGAGAGAGAACAATGGTGGAATCAGTTTTTCGATCAATTCAACAACCTCTTGCATTTTTTGCACGGATTGCTCTCCCAGTTGCAAAATCCAAATTGCAATGTTGAAATCAAGATGAGAGCATTTTTCACGAGACAGGTATTCTGATAGCTTGAAGCGAAATTTATCAAACAATTGCAAATTTCAGCTCCAACCATGTTTGGCAGCATTTCGCCGAGGATGTGTTGAAAATTCCCCTTTACTTCATACGGAACTCAGAAGAGTTCAAGTTGAAAATTTGTCAAATCATGGAAAACTGCTAGAAGATGACTTACGAGAAATCAAAAAGTACTACTCAAGTCTAACCTACATTTTGGGTATTCTAGCAGTCCGAATTTAAGGTCTTCGATTTGAATGTCAAAGTTCTTCCACGAATATGTATGCTACGCCAGATACTTTATGGCAGCTATTGCAAGAAGTAATGATGACTTATGAGCAAGTTATGAATGATGCTTTGATGTGTAATGAGCCCAGTGGCTCACCAATAATGGTGACAAATAACCTTTTTACGTTCACATGCTACTCTTTGAATAAGGTAAGGAAGCGAGAAGGGCTCATTTTATATATCCTATTACAAATTTTTCAGACTCTCTTCTACAACTCATTCGATATTCAAATCGTCAGTGAAGAGACAGCAGCGGCAATTCAAAATGAGATAATTCAATGTAGAATGGGATCAAGTTCTCCAAAAGAACCAAAATTATTTCCATCTGCTGCTTTGATTGCAATGAAGCCAACAACTGGAGTGAAAAGGAACAATGCAACTGCAAATCAAAAAGGAACCGGAGGAAATAATGCACACAAGAAATCAGATGTTAATAGTCAGGAATTTGTTACAATTCCTGCGTTGTTCAGTGGGCCAGACCGAGCCTTTCAAACTACTTATCCCCATTTATTATGCACAACCAAACAAAAAGTTAAAGATTCCTTTTTTGACTTGAATAATAAAAATTTCTCAGGATGCCGTTCTTCTGGACACAAAATCTGGTGCAACTGGAAAACGGCCTCTGTTCTATTTCTACATTCGTGCTAAAACTTGGTCTCCATCTGGTGATGATTTCTATGTGCGAACATTATCACTTCCATTTACAATCAGTACAAGAAGAAATCAAGATTGTCAAGTACAAAGAATGAATTCATCGTATACGGCAACTTGTTTTTGGATGTACGGAACATGCTCCTTCAATGGATTACTTCTGAACTGGAATGAAAATCGTAAGTTTCCCATAAATTCGGAAAACAACTTAACGGTGGGAAGATATGGAAAAATGATTTTCTCCAAACTCCGTTTCTATAAACCCCCGAGAACACTGAACATTGTGCACTGTTACGTCAGAATGCATTTCCTAACTTCAAAAAATAATTTCGTAAAATCTCCTGTCCCACTTCTTTAAAATCATACTTGTGAAAAAGATGGCCGGCCCGCTTTTTAGAAATTTTGAAATTTTAGAGCGAATCATTATTTTTCAAGATGGTTTTTCTTTTTAGTGAACGAAAATCCACACTAGAGGCCGATACTGTCGACAAAAACTGGTTTGAAGTCGTAATTAGAAAAAAAAGTTTCATCCTTGGCTTAATGAAGTTTGATTTTTTTTGCTAAAAATTCAATTAAATTGACTTTTTCGGATGGTTGTGTGCATTTGGATTAATATTTGTGCCATTATAAATATTTTTGCACATTCAAAAAATAACATTTTCGAAAAGTTGTCCTAGGCGGCACGGCCCGGCCATCCACATGTATGTTTAAAACACTGATTTCAGCATTGACATGGACCCAATTTAAAGAACTCACACGTCGGTACTTCATGGTCAACGGAGAAGTCAAACGTACAATGGAGGAATCTGATTATGCCCTATTGGAAGACAAAATGCATTGTGAACAGTGTGGAGACGATACCGATGACCAACATGGAGAAAACTGCATTAGTTTCAAGAATATTCTCTGTTCCCATTTGAGATTCGACACTGACACCGTCCAAATGCGATTCAGTGTTTGGAGGGGAATTCTCGAAGTTCTTCAGATATTTCAAGATCCAAAAGCAGCTGTCAAAACTCTTTGGGAAAACTATTTGATGCATGGATTCTTGGATACACAAGCAGTTATGAACTTGTTGATACCCCGCCACAACTGCATGGTCATCAGATTGACCTACATTCTGGGCGGAAGTGTTTGTGTGAGCTACCGTACCCTGCGCGGAGAAATCGTTCATCTAGAGCCATTGGAATTGAAGAAGCTTCAGGCGAAAAGCATTTTGGAGTACATTTCGGATATTGCAGAAACAGCCAAAGTGAGCCAAACATGAAAAATAGAAAATAATAAAAAGCTTTTATTTGTATTTCAGATTGACTATCTTCTCACATACAATTTGGATTACATGCCAGTCTCCAGTGTTATCGAAAAGTACTTCAAAGTGAATGATGTGAAAAGAGTCAGAGGAGTTTCTTCTAATATAACGGATAAAGGACCATTGAATCATGTTACTCATGTCAAGTGAGTTTAAGCCCAAAGTTAAAATACAATAAGCAATATTTCCAGATTCACACCTCTCCGTGTAGCAGTTGTTGCTTGTCGGGAACACACTCCTCGTCCATCACCACGTCCTTCTGAATCTCATGATATTCCGTCATCATCTTCATCTGAATCTCACTATCTGTTCAATGTTCCGAGTCTTCCGCAGAGATATGAGCATCATCATAATCAGAATCATGATCCGATGACTTCATTGTCTCATATGATGCCTTCGTCTTCATCCACGACGTCGCCTATCAATACAACGCCGACAATGATGCCTCCGTTACCAATGAATCAATCGTTTGAAATGCAATTGGAAGCTTTGATGAAACAATACGGGAAGACTCCGCAAGAGGTAAAACGAGAATTGTTAAATGTGAATTTCGGATCATATTCTCAGGTGGTTGAAACTGTATCTTTCGCTGCGAGAACCAGTCACCATCACCTCGAAATGCTCCCACCACACAATCCGAACCTTCGTTCTGCTTCTTCTCTTGTTCCTGATCACAATGCTAGTTTCGAGGAGTTCATGGATGATCTGACCAACAGCTCAAATGACGATTATATTCCATCCCTCGACTTCTCACATACTAATCACTCTCTTCGCGTTTAGTTTTTCGAAATTCTCTTTCTGTTCTCACATTGTAGTCCAACTTAATTCTCAATTTGCTGGTCAAAAATTTTGTTTGTTTTCAAATTCTATACACATCCTATTCAATTCTACACAACTACAATCAGATTCATAGGATCTCATTATTGTTTTTTGTATCTGTTTTTATTCACTGATCAATAAATAATAAAACGATCTTCATATAAATAAAAGCATACGAATAAAACTATAAAAATAATACTACTATTCCATCCACAACTCGACCTGCCGATGAATGGTTTCGTATATTCTGGAGCGCTCCTAGAAAAATACAAATTATTCAGATGTATGTAAGCATTACAGAAACTTGTTCTGGAATGCAATCGGCCAAGTTCACCACTTCTGTATCTTCATAGTATGCACCAGGTTGTATGTCTTCTCGTAGAACTGTATGCAGAACAAGAATAGCTGCCATTTCTGGTTTTCGAAGAATTTTCGGCAGAATCGTGGCATTTAAGTATCGAACCAACGGATTTGCGTTGTGATAGAGATGACCTGGAACTGTTCCCGGATGAAGGCTCACTGCAGTCACATGTCTGAAAAAAACCAGATCTAGGGATCCTTGGATTTTAAAAATACCTTTTTCTCGAAACTTCGTTTACGTAAACTGCAAGATTCAGCTTTGACGATGCGTATGCCTGATATGGTCCAGCGTAAACACTCAAGAAATTCAAATCTCTCGAATAGCATGCCATTCTGGCTGTGGCTGATGAAAGGAATATTGCTCTTTTTATCTCATTTTGCAGCAATTCATATAGCATAACTTGTCCAACTACGTTCACCGCGTTGTGAAACTCGACGCCATCTGATGTTCGGATTTCTGGAGACAACATAACTCCGGCAGCGAAAATTGCCACATCGAAATGATGGTGTTTCAGTTGATTGGCAAGAAGGAGAATCTACCAATATCAGAAAAAATAGGAAACTTTCAAATTTGTATTTTATTACCTGCTCATTATCTGTAAGATCTAGCTCATAGTACATGTTATTATCCTCACTCAGAAGGTGTCTGGCAGAGAATTTATGATGAACTGTAACGTGCGTCTCGAATTCCGGGTTCTGGCGGAGAATTTTGACAATCTGGAAAATAAATGACCGTTTCGATTTAATAAACTTTTTTTCCTAACCTGGCTTCCAATGGTTCCATCTCCCCCAATAACGAGAATCTTCCGAACCTGTTTGTTCTTCGAAGACCACAATCTAGATAGGAATAC
>NW_025543469.1:0-3538 GCF_000004555.2 Caenorhabditis briggsae
AAACGGGCTGTGGAGTTGCTGAACAAGTGTGGTTTTCAAGAAATTCAAGTCGTGGAAACGCCATACTTCCCGATCAATGTGATGTATTGTGCGAAGAAAATTATTCAAATTGTTTGAATTTCTCATTGCGAGCTTTTTATTCAGCGGAGCGCTTCTTCTCAAAAATATTTTTTACCGAAAATTTGGTTGTCATCAAAAATTTTGTATATTACCATCATTCATTGAAGTTATTCTCAATAAAAACTGAAAAAAAGTCTTGAAATGTTTTTTTCATTTGGAGGAACTTAACTTGTGGGCCCACTGTGGGAGATGCCGCGCCGCTACCGGTTGAGCTACACTATTTAGTGTCACTTCAAAATGCATATCGTAACTCCAAAAACAACCTCTGAAATCACTGAAATATCTGTCTTAAATTTTGCCGAAAAACGGCTCTTCAGTTCTTCAAAAAAAAGCGAACGCGTTCCATCTAACAAAAAATTTGAAACAAGTTTCATTCATTCAGTCAAATAAATATCATATGATTATAAAAAAAATCAGGCACAAGTAAAATTTCAGATCCCCAAATACTTTTTCGCTATCATCACAGCCTCCTCATCATTGGACCATTTCAACTTGGACACATCATTCAGAACATTCGAGTACAATTCCGTAGTAAAGTATCGCTCGGCAAAACTATTCACAGTGGTCACAATCAGTTTTCCCTTGTTCTCGGGACGACGTGCCAGCTCCACGGCGGCGACCACGTTGGCTCCAGATGAGATGCCACCGAGGATGGCTTCTTCGTCAGCGAGCCGACGTGCCATTGTCATCGCGTCATCGGATTTGACACGTATGACTTCGGTGAACAGGAACGATCCACGTTGCCAGGAATGATGCCAGCACCAATACCTGAAGAAAAGTTAAGTTCTTTGAACTACATATCTATAGATTTTTTCTGAAAATAACTTACCCTGAATTCTATGCTTTCCTCTCGGAAATCCGCTCAACACGGAGCTTTCATACGGCTCCACTGGATAAATTTTGATGTCTGGATTTTGTTGTCTGAGATATCGTCCGACTCCAGTGAGCGTTCCACTTGATCCAACTCCAAAACAGACCATATCCACTTTTCCCTGAGTTTGGCGCCAGATTTCTGGACCTGTGGTACGGTAGTGTGCTGCTGGGTTGGCTGGATTTGAAAACTGATCCAAACAGATTGCATTCGTAAGTTTTTCACAAAGCATCTCTACTTTTTTGATGACTCCTGGATGGCCTTCCATCGGGTCGGAAAGGATCACTTCGGCTCCATAGGCACGAAGCATGGCACGACGTTCGACACTCATGGTTTCCGGCATTACGAGGATCACTTTGTATCTGGAATTCAAAATCTTAAAATTTCAGATGTTCATAACTTCAAATTTCGGAAACTCAGAATCTTACAATATCAGAATCTCAGAATCTCAGAATCTCAGAATGTTTGAATCTCAGAATTTCAGAATCTCAGAATGTTTGAATCTCAGAATCTCAGAATCGCAGAATCTCAAAATCTCAGAATCTCAGAATCTCAGAACCTCAGAATCTCAGAATCTCAGAATCTCAGAATCTCAGAATCGCAGTGTTTCAGAATCTTAAGATTTCAGAATCTCAGAATGTCAGAATCTCAGAATCTCAGAATCTCAGAATCTCAGAATCTCAGAATCTCAAAATCTCAGAATCTCAGTATCTCAGAATCTCAAAATCTCAGAATCTCAGAATCTCAGAATCTCAGAATCTCAGAATCTCAGAATCTCAAAATCTCAGAATCTCAGAATCTCAGAATCTCAAAATCTAAAAATCTCAGAATCTCAGAATCTCAGAATCTCAGAATCTCAGAATCTCAGAATCTCAGAATCTCAGAATCTCAGAATTTCAAAACCTCAGAATCTCAAAATTTCGGAATCTTAGAATCCCAGAATCTCAGAATCCGAGTATAAGGGAAACTTAGAATCTCAAAATCCTTAAACTTCGGAAATTTAGAGTTTCAGAATTTTAGAATTTTAATATTTCTAAAATTCAGAATCGCAGTGTTTCAGAATCTTAAGATTTCAGAATCTCAGAATGTCAGAATCTCAGAATCTCAGATGCTCAAAATCTCAGAATCTCAGAATCTCAGAATCTCAGAATCTCAGAATCTCAGAATCTCAGAATCTCAGAATCTCAGAATCTCAAAATCTCAAAATCTCAGTATCTCAGAATCTCAAAATCTCAGAATCTCAGAATCTCAGAATCTCAGAATCTCAGAATCTCAAAATCTCAGAATCTCAGAATCTCAGAATCTCAGAATTTCAGAATCTCAGAATCTCAGAATCTCAGAATCTCAGAATCTCAGAATCTCAGAATCTCAGAATCTCAGAATCTAGGAATCTAAGAATTTAGGAATCTGGGAATCTAAAAATCTAGGAATCTCAGAATCTCAGAATCTCAGAATCCGAGTATAAGGGAAACTTAGAATCTCGAAATCCTTAAACTTCGGAAATTCAGAGTTTCAGAATTTTAGAATTTTAAAAATTCTAAAATTCAGAATCGCAGTGTTTCAGAATCTTAAGATTTCAGAATCTCAGAATGTCAGTCTCAGAATCTCAGATTCTCAAAATCTCAGAATCTCAGAATCTCAAAGTTTCAAAAATTCAAACTTTAAGAATCTGAATTTCTGAAAACTTAGAATTTCAGAATTTGAGAATCCGAGAATCCGAGATTCCGAGAACCCAAGAATCCGAGAATCCGACAATCCGAGAATCCGAGAATCTGAGAATCCATGGATCCCGGAATTCAAGAATCCGTGGATTCTAGAATCTAAGAATCTGTGAATCCTAAAATACAAGAATCCTGGAATTTCGAATTTTAGAATATCAGGATAACAGAATTTTAGAATCTCAGAGTCTTAGAATCTTCTAAGAATCTCAGAATTTTAGAATCTAGGAAGCTAGAAATCAAGGAATCTAGGAAACTAGGAATTAAGGAATCAAGGAATTCATAAATCCAGGTATCCAAGAATCTCAAAATTTCAGAATCTCAAAACCACTCACCCGCGAATCTTTCCAATATGAGCCAACGCGATTCCCAAATTTCCACTAGTTCCCTCCACAAGCACCGTTTTCCCGGGAACAATTCGTCCCGCCTTTTCCGCCTCATCCACCATCGATTTTGCGATTCGATCCTTCACAGAACACGACGGATTCAGGTACTCGATTTTTACGGCTGAAAAAATCTATCTTCTGAAATTTGGCCGACAAATACCGATTCTCGCATCCAATCCTTTCGTAATATTCCGAAGAAGGACCAACGGCGTGTTTCCGATAGTTTCGCCACCGTCGGCAACCATAAGTTCGCGAGACATCACTGAAAATTTGAGAAGTTGAGTTTTTGGGCAAAAAAAAGTTTGAAAGTACAATGCTGAAAGTTGCCAATTGATAAGAAAGAAAAGTTTCCTGATAAGAAAATGAGGCTTAGAATCCAGAAAATTCCAGTCATTTATAACCAGTCTAGGCTCCGCCCACTTTTTTCTGTCACACAATTTGTC
>NW_025543470.1:0-1928 GCF_000004555.2 Caenorhabditis briggsae
AATTAAAAAAAAAATCGATTTTTATGTTTTTGCATTTTACAGCTATTCTCATGCAAAATTTCAAGTCAATTGAGCAATTTTGAACAAAGTTGTGATAGTTCGAAGAAATTCTCCTCACCACTTCTCGCCACTGTATATTTTTCGGTTTTTTCGGCTTTTTGAACAGTCAAAACAGCCCCGAGGGGCGTTAACCGTCTGTTTTAGATTTAGTTTGAACCCAAAAAACGTTTCTTATGACGTGAAAACTCTTATCAGGAAAAACTTAAAGGTGGGGGGACAGGAGATTTTTCGTAGTTTTTTTGTAACTAGAGTATGCATTCTACCGTCACGGTGTACAACAATTAATGTCACTCTGCGTACAGCTGTCGTCCTCGCCTTTATGTATGCAATCGGGCGTGCGCTTTCTCTTTGCCCGCGTGGCTCAGTCGGTAGCGGCGCCGCACCCTCAATCCTCGCCCCACAAGTTCAACTCCTCGAGGGGCATATTAAGACGGAATATCGAGAATATTATTTTTTTTTCATGTCTCCCCACCTTTAAAGCATCAAAACTGAAGAAGGGGAAATACCGTAAAACCTTGAATAAAAGTTTCGTCAATTTTCCCCAATCGTCAATTTTGGTCTACTTTATCTCGGTTACTGTAGGAGATATCAAACATTGTCAACTGATAAATTGCTTATCATAAGTTCAGAAGTATTTTGAAATACACCCTTTTTTTGATATCTTTTGAAAGAACCGAGATAATTGAGCTGAAAACTGACAGCTAGAGAGCCCTTTTACTATGAATTTTAGGGTAGTTTAAATTGAAGTTCAATTATCTTCATCCCTATAAGATAAATGAGAAATTCGTCAACTGATAAAATGTTTGTCATAAAATTACCAATATTTCTTTAGTTCACTAGTTTTTGATATCTCTAATAGGAACCGAGATATATTAGCTACAAGTAGACAATAGCGTTCTTCCTATGGACTAGCTTCCTGAACAATAGAATCCTCTGTATTCTGTTAATTAGGCAATTTTCAACTAAAAACTCTAGTATTGTGCTTTAAGTTCAAAATCTCCTCTTTTTAAAATCAATTCAACCTTCTCTACTCTCAATTTCGGCCATTTCGGCTCAATTCAAAGAGACGTCCTGAACCCTCTTATGTCATACTTCAATTCTTCTTCTTTTGTCTCATCTCTTCCTTCACACCTTCCTCTCTTCTCTTCCTTCCCATGAATCTTTTGTCACCATCATACCTAAAAACTGCAACACCATTTCCGTCAATCCATTCACACCAGGGTGCCCCTAAGCCATCGATCCTCGGGGTGTCACCCTAAAAAAGCGTGGGAAAATTAATGAGTTCCTGTTTTGAAACTTGTCCAGAATGTCGTTGATCCCCTATTTCCTGATAGCTTATGAAATTCAAAGAATCCTCTAAACGATCATGGCATAGTTGGGACCTTAACCACTCGGCCTATTTGCTCAGGTTGCATGACAGATTAGTAGTCCTCCACCTCTTATCCAGTTGCTCCCTTGACTTTTGCCGCCCGACTCCTTACCTGTGCCGCCACCAAAAAAAGGGGACTTCTCTAAATCAAACAAGCTTAACAGTAACCTAATACAGCCACCCCCCCCCCCAAACGGATACGGTCGTTCTGAATACACAGGAAGAGGAAAAAGAAGGTGTTGAGGTCAATCACAGGAGAATTGTGCCAAAAGTTTGGGTAAACATTCATTGAAGAGGTAGTGGCTGGGGTTATGCAACATGATGTGGTAATAGGTTCAGGATATTATGGTAAGAAGGTGTGACAGGGAAATGGGGTACGGTAGAAGAATACGGTAGACAGTGGAGCTCAAGAACTCCAATGAAAATGACGAAGAATACCGTAAACACTAATAAAAGAGCTTCTTTTAAAGGGGGACTCCGACCAGAAATTTTTATTGCA
>NW_025543471.1:0-6164 GCF_000004555.2 Caenorhabditis briggsae
ATTTGGGAAATTATGAATGGGAAATTGTGCAAGGTGTGGTAAAATATGAATTTCTGAATTTGGAAAATTTTTTAAAAAATTTGGATTCTTGGATTATTTAGAATTTTTGAGTTTTTAGTACTAAAAGAAACTTTTAGGAAGTTTGAAATAATTGAATTTTAGATGTTGTACAGATTTCCTGGATTTTTGGAATTTTTTGGAGTTTGAATTTTATGGAATTTTGAAAAATCAAGTATTTCTTTCCGAATTTTTTTTAATTTAAAAAATTCAGAAATTCTAAAATTTTGGGATTTTTGGAATTTCACAGACTATGAACATTCTAGAAATTTGCAATTTTCGGGTGTTTCAGAATTCAGGCTTTCCACTTTTCTAAATTTCTGAATTTCTGAATTTCTGAATTTCTGAATTTCTGAATTTCTGAATTTCTGAATTTCTGAATTTCTGAATTTCTGAATTTCTGAATTTCTGAATTTCTGAATTTCTGAATTTCTGAATTTCTCAATTTCAGAAACTCAGAAATTTAGAAACTCCGAAATTCAGAAGATTCTGAATTTCTGAATTTCTGAATTTCTGAAAAAATTCAAAATATCCAAAAACCCAAAAAAATCCACAAATCCCAGAAATCTCAAAAATCAAAAAAAAAAACATCTTTCAAAATCCTAAAAATCCCAAAAAAAAATCTCAAAAGTCCCAAAAATTAAGAAATCGTGATTTTTTGAGAAAAATCAAATAATCCGAAAATCCCCGAAAGTGCAAATAATTGAAACCCTAAAAACTTTGAAAATACAAGGTTCTCAAAATCACAGATCTATGGTAAATCTAATTAATTTTAAAATTTCGAAAATTTGAAAATTAAAAAATTCGAAAAATTAAAAAAAATTAAAAAACTCGGACAGAAGCTTTAAAATCTTGGTAAGTCTAAACAATCTGAAATCTCAATAATCACAAAAAGACCCTAAAAATCTTTTAAAATCCAAAATCCAAAAAAGTTTCTTTTCAACTTTTCCATATATTATTTTACAGATAAAAAATCTCCCAAAGGGGACCCAATTCCTTATACCCATAATATTTTTGATATCAGCAATTTTATCATATTTCCGATATATTCAACCAATGTCTTGTTTTCAACAAAAGCCTCCATTTCCATTTGGCTCCATTCTTATAGCTCCAATTAGTATGAATGGAGCTACGGTAGGTTGACAAATATTTTTTCAAAAAAATAATTTTTTCAGCCACTTTATAAAATTCTGGAGAACATAATCTACCCATTCATCCCTTCCATTTTGGTGATTTTAACAATTTTAATATTCTGGAAACTTCGGCAAATTAAATTATTGTAATTTTCATTAAACTACAGTAATTCCATTTACAGTAAGCCTTTTTTCAGATCCGCATTTCATCGAAATCAAAAATTGGATTTTAAAGGAGAAAAAAACGCTATCTATCACTATGATTTTGATCATTCTTCCATTGATTTTTTCGGAAATTTTGATTTTTTCCGAATTTTTAAATTATCGAATCGATTTTATTGAATTGATCAGACCATTTTCAGCAGATGCCAGATCTCATATTGTCACTTGTTATTTTTATTTTACTCATCCAATTTTCAAAAAATTGGGGAAGAAAGAAAATTCAAATATCTCCAATTTTAGAAGTTCTATGATTTAACTTGTGTGTGAAGAATCTTCTTGGTGACCTTATCGATTGGAGGCACGATTTTTGAATAAAAATTATTTATTCTCAACGTTTCGGCTTTATGCCATCTTCAGGAGACAATTACCTACAAAAAATGAGAATAGAAGAAGTGCAAACCGGTGTAGGGATGAGTGAGGTAGAGGTAGAGAAAACCGTAAAAATGAAAGGTAATAATGAACCATAAAGAACTGGGATGAAAAGACAAAATTTTTTAGAGACAAGGAAAAAGGAAAAGAAAAAGAAAAAGAAGACATTTCGGTTGGGAAGTGATGGGACCATAAAACGATCACTATTGATTTTATGTTGTGTTGTTGTGTTGTGACGGCCACACTATATTCAAAGGGGAGGAGGGGAAGAAGAGGGGAAGAAGAGAACACGGTCCCCGGTTTGAAGAAGACCGGCATGGGAGTAAAGGTAAAGACTAGATTACTTAAAGGGTCCCCCATACCCGCAACCAAGTCCGTTAGTTCTTCCTTGGTGTTAAGAGACGGGTTTTTAGCTTTGATATGTATCCCCTCCAAAATCTTCCTACGAACCGTATTCCTCTCTATGTCCAGAATTTTAAGCGAAATGTTGAGTGGTCTACCCCCATGCTTCTCCCTGGAGTGTTTAGCCCAAGTTGTAGCTAGATAGGCTTTGGTCCCCGGTTTCTCTGCAGCTCTGGAATGTTCGTTGAACCTCTCGGCAAGTGGGCGTCCCGTTTCTCCAACATATATTTCCCCGCAATCACAATCGATTTGATAAACTGTACCTTTTCTTTCACAACCACCTTCACCAATATTTGGGCATACACGGCACTGCCTTCTTGTACATCTGACGTCGTAAAGCCGGTTTTTTACAAGAAGGTCTCGAAGTGATTTTCCTTTAAGCTCCACCACTCTAGCTTCCAGTCGCACTTGGTTAAGAGATGAACGCACTAGATTGGTTACACTGTCAGAGACGAAGGGGATTGCCAAGATGGGAATGTTACTTTTATCCGTGGTATAGTCGTTTCGATATATTTTACTGATTTTGTGAGGGTACCCCTTTGGTGGATAACCGTTGGAAAAAGCACCTCGTTGGCTAGGTTCCGAGAGTAGCTCCTTTGGTCAATCGTTGAGTTTTCGTGGNCGTTTTTTGAGTGTACTTATGGAGTTGATTTTTTGTTGTTTCGGATGACCGGAATCCATTCGTATGAGCAGGTTTTTGTTGCTGGGCTTCCGGTACCACCTACTAGAGAATACCTTGTTTTTGAAGCGGAGTTCACAGTTCAGAAACGATAACCAGTCCATCTTGGGTGCTTCCCGTGTGAGACGAATATGTGTCGCCTGACTGTTTAGGCATGTGAAGATATTGTCCAGTGTGTCTTGAGATTCCGCTACCACGATGTAGTCGTCGATATAACTTCTGAACAGAATGATAGGATGGACTTTACTCGGGGTCTCAATTATATCCATGTAGAGGACGGCAAGAACTGGAGCTAAACGACTGCCCATAGCGAGTCCTCGTTTCTGCTCATATATCCTGCCATCAAACTGAAACCCGTTGAACTCCAGGCAGCTTTTTAGGAGCATTTTAATATGAGTGAAGGAATCTCCATACCAATCAATTACGGAAGCGTTCTTCTTCAGCTTGTCCACCACTGCCTGATATGCTGCTCTGTTGTCGATATTGGTGTAAAGCGCTTCCACGTCAAAAACTTTCTTTTGTGAATTTTTGAATTTCTCAATTTCTGAACTTCTGAATTTCTGTATTTTTTGGGGGTTTTCGGATTGTTAGATTTCGCGGATTCTACATTTCAATTTCTGGTCGATGCACTATTTTTAAAAAACCTGATTTTTCTAAAATTCCAAAATTTTCTAGCCTATAATTTTTCTCATTTTTTGTGTGACTGATCATACATTCTAATTTTCAAAAGTTCAAAAATTATTTTCAGACTTTTCAGACTAGACTACAAAAATAATACGATTTTTCTGGTTCAATTGGTTATTTTGCGGATTTTAGAAAGTATTGTTCAAAAAACAAATTTTAATAATTTGAATTATAAAAAGTTGGATTATTGTAGGACATTATCCCATTGGATCACTGTAGAAGTTTTCAGAAAAATAAAAAAAAATCGTTTATCAGAAAATGATCAGATTACTTTAGAAATTTGGTTTCTTTTTTAAAGGTGGGGGGACAGGAGATTTTTCGTAGTTTTTTTGTAGCTAGAGTATGCATTCTACCGTAACGGTGTACAACGCTTAATGTCACTCTGCGTACAGCTGTCGTCCTCGCCTTTATGTATGCAATCGGGCGTGCGCTTTCTCTTTGCCCGCGTGGCTCAGTCGGTAGCGGCGCCGCACCCTCACTCCTCGCCTTCACAAGTTCAACTCCTCGAGGGGCATATTTGAACGAAATTTCGAGAACACTATTTTTTTCATGTCTCCCCACCTTTAAATAAAACACTGAATTACTATAGAAAAATAGAAAATTGAATTATCAGAGACAAATAGGTGCTTTAAAAAATAAAAAGAAGATTCATACCCGTTTTTTACAGATTACCAAAAATAAGGATTACTGTAGAAATTTGAATTTTAAAAGGGTCATCGACTATGTCCAGAAGAGGACACAACCATAGCAATTGGGGAGCTGGATACTGTAGTTTTTCGTTTGTATCTTTTGAACATTGGATGAGTGTAATAGAATGCCCATGGTTCGAATACGGTAGCTGTGTCAATGAAAATTGGGCGAATTGAGAGGATATAACCAATTAAGGAGGGATTTCGAAGGGCCAGAACCTGAAAAATAATTTTTTTTCATTTTCATATTTCTTTGAATTTCCGAATTTCTGAATTTCTGAATTTCTGAATTTCAGAAACTCTGAAAATTCGTTTTTATAGGAAAAATCCATTTTTCAAAAAATACTCTAAAATTCTAAAATTCTAAAAATCTTGAAAAGTCTGAAAAAATACCTACCAGTCAATCTTGAAAAAGCGAAAGTTTCAAAACTTTTATATTTTTGAATTTTCAGAAATTTCAGATTTTTTTGGATTTCAGAATTATTAAAGATTTTTTGTTTATTTTTTAGAAAATTGAGTTTTTTGAATTTCTTGTTTTTCGAACTTGCATTTTTCGTGTGATACATATTAATTTTCAAAAGTTCAAAAATTATTATCTCTCTTTTCATACTAGACTACAAAGATACAAATTTCATGGTTCAATTAGTTTCATTCTTAACTGTTCTTTTCGCATCATGCCGTTTTAGAACAGTAAACTTTTTAACCGGACGCTTAAGAATAATTCATTCGAACTGGTCATTTTAGAACCGGACGTTCTGGAAATGGCTATTTCGCAACTGGACGTTTCAGAACCAGTCATTTGGAAACAGGACGCTTTGCAACCAGTCATTTCGCAAGCAGAACTGAATTGGTAATTTTGCAACTGGACGCTTCAAAACTGACCATTTCGCAACTAGAACGTTTTCGAATCGGTCATTTCGCAACAAGACGTTTTAGAACCAAACATCTTGTAACCGGACGCTTTAGAACAAGTCATTTGGTAACTAGAAGTTCTCGAACTGGCTATTTTGCAACCCCGACATTTCAGAACCGGCTATTTCGCAACTAGACCTCCAAAAAATCGGTTATCTTGCAATTGTACATTCTAGAACCAGTCATTTCGGAACCAGACATTTCAGAACCCAAAAAGAACTCACAACAATAAGTGCATTGATAAAAAATGGGACAAATAAAGAGATCATAGTGATTGTCAGTGATAATTCCGCCTTGTAATTTTTATTTGCATTTCTGCTGATGGATCTGATAAAAATTTTTTGAAAAAACTTTTTTAATCTTAAATTCAAAAAACTCACTTTTTATAAAACAAGATATGGCGAACTTTTATCAGCATAGTGATATTGATGGAAAATGTGAAAAGAGTGCAAAAAAATGAAGTTAGTAGATGGGTGTACTCATTGATGGGCTGAAAATGAAGTTTTGGGTGATTTGGCGCGAAATTTGAAATTTTGAAATTTGGAAATCCAAAAATTCAGAAATTCAAATAAATTCAGAAATTCAACAAAACTCAATAATCCGAAATTTTGGAAATCCAAAAATCCGAAATTTCGAAAATTCAGAAATTCAGAAATTCAGAAATTCAGAAATTCAGAAATTCAGAAATTCAGAAATTCAGAAATTCAGAAATTCAGAAATTCAGAAATTCAGAAATTCAGAAATTCAGAAATTCAGAAATTCAGAAATTCAGAAATTCAGAAATTCAGAAATTCAGAAATTCAGAAATTCAGAAATTCTGAAATCAGAAATTCAGAAATTCAGAAATTCAGAAATTCAGAAATTCAGAAATTCAGAAATTCAGAAATTCAGAAATTCAGAAACTCAGAAATTGAGAAATTCAGAAATTCAGAAATTCAGAAATTCAGAAATTCGGAAATTCAGAAATTCAGAAATTCAGAAATTCAGAAATTCAGAAATTCAGAAATTCAGAAATTC
>NW_025543472.1:0-3770 GCF_000004555.2 Caenorhabditis briggsae
TGATATTCTTCACAAGAAGCGAGATATTAGGTTGGCGGGAAAGTCTTTGTCACTTTTTCAATAGTTTATTTCTCAAAGAAAAAATAACCGAATAATTAATTATATTGTCCATCATTATCAACAACATGTCTCCAACGTTCCCTCAATTTATGGATTCCATTGCGGTAGAATCCAGCCGGGCGTGAGGCAAAGTATTGTTTGAGTGCCGCTTCGACCGCTCCACGGGAATTGAAGCTTCTTCCTTCGAAGGCACGTGTCATATCGCCAAATAACCAATAGTCGGAAGGAGCAAGATCAGGAGAATACGGGGGGTGAGGGAGAACATTCCATCCATATCCCATCAGCTCCTGCTTCACTTGTTTCGAAACATGTGGGCGAGCGTTATCATGTTGATAGTACACTTTCTTGTCTTTCAGGGCCGAACGGTCGACTGCTTTCTTGAGGTTTCGTAGTTGAGTAGTGTAGAGGTCTCCAGTTATTGTTTTGCCCTCGGGCAGAAGTTCCCAGTAGATGGGGCCGTCCACTCCCCACCACACAGAGAGCATAACTTTTTTCGGATGAAGGTCGGGTTTTGGGACATCCTGTGGGCTCTCTCCTTCTCCAACCCACTGGGATTTCCTGTGGTGATTATCGTAGAAGACCCACTTCTCATCTCCGGTTATTAGCCGGTCCAGCCATCGATCGCCCGCGTGGAGAGTGAGAAGAGTAATCGAATCGTCGACTCGGCGGTCAAGGTTGGCTTGAGTCAGGTGATGAGGTATGAATCGACCAAAAAGTTTTCTCATTCCAAGAGACTTCAAACCTTCAAGGACTGTGCTATGGTGAACTCCGAATGTGACAGCTAGTTCACGGCTAGATTGAAATGGATCCGATTGCAATGCGTGCTTCAGCTTGTCCAAATCCAACTCACGGGGTCTCCCAGAGCGATCCTTTTCATCGAGCGAGAAGTCATCTTTTTCGAAACGATGGAACCAATTGCGAATAGTATTGTAGTGAGGGGCATGTGTGTTGTACACATTCTTCAAGAAAGTTTCCGAATCCTTCATCGTGGTGTGATAGGAAGAGGTAAATCAAAACATGTCTGATGTGAATAGCATTGGGAACAAACATATCGTTTCAATTACAGATGAGGAGCAGGGAAGGAAATGGGGACTTGTTTATATGGAAGGTTCTTATCACCTTGTTATTCACTAGAGTCGATATCATACACAGCCTCCATATACGAGAACAGTGATTAAACAAACAGAGTGACAAAGACTTTCCCGCCAACCTAATAAATCGGTTTGAAAATAAAAGTTACGAGGGCCATTCTATTAGAGTGTTTACGGTAAGTTTCAAGGCTCCTGAGAAGCACTACAAAGTTGTTCAATTTGTCTGAAAATTTCAGAGTATATACTCAACAAGATTAGAAATTCATATTTGTAATCGAAAACTTTTTTGTAATAACCAATGAATGCAAGATAAGCGGTTTCAAAATATTGTCATATGAAGAATTTCCAGCAAATTTTTGTTGACGAATTGATAAAAAAGATGTCAATTACAAAAATTGGTGTTCTCAATTTTTGTGAATTCTGAAATTTACAATAAATTTGACAAATTTGGCTACTTTTCAGAACTCTGAAGTTGACAATTTAAAACATTCAGAATATGAAAATTCTATTCGGTTCTATAGATTATAGAGCCAACAAATATCCTGAAAATTCTGAAAAACGAACTTTCAGAGGGTTCATTGGTCCACTTCATGGCTTAAAGAATCGTGACGATTCTTACAAATCTGGAAAAGGATTCAGAACTGGTCGTTCTGTGGAGAGGATCGTTCACTATAGAGATAGTTGGAATAAGCTAAAGAGATAGTTGGAATAAGCTAATTTAACGGTTTCAATTAATTTATTTGTTTGTTAGGATATTAAGTTTTTCAATGTACAGAGTCCTTCCCCTCTTATAAACTTGTTATATTGTTTTAAATCTATATCTTTGATTTTTTTTTCTCTGACCGCCTGGTTTTTTTTTCATATTTTTATGACCTGTTTTCCACCCACGCCTGAAATGATATGCAAATTTTGCTATAAAAAGTGTTTGCTATTCTTCTCGACATACATTTTGGTGCCTGTTGGTTACGTTAAAACTGCAACAACGTCAAATTCTATATCCCTCTTCTTTCCAACCAATTATCAATCAATCAACTCAATCAATCACGGTTATTTATACAATTTCCCGCAATCGGTGATCCTCCAAAAGGAACAAGGATCCGACCGATTCAAAGGATTCGAATCTTGAAAAAACGAATCAATCAATCGTTTGAAAAATGCACCGAAGACGAGGAGTGACACGTGGCAATAACAATACACAGGACGATGGAACGTCTCGGAAGTTGTCCAAGAAGCCATCAGAGGAAAAAGTGAACAATGATAAGAAGACAACGAAGAGAACCGGTGGCGTGTTGAGGAAAATTGGATTTTGTGAGTTTGTTAAGAGTTGGGAAGAATTGGGATTGGTTTTTGAAAGGTCTAAGTTTTTGGTCGCGTTAACTTCGAGGGTTCTACATTTTAGTAGCATTATCCTGATGATTATTTTAAGCTGGTAGTTTTGTATAGTAATTAGCATAATATTCTTAATGATTATTTCATTTAGGTCATTCTTATTTCGAAGTCTTGAAACAGCGACAAAAGAAAATTTTTTAAATTGAAATATCAATATGAACGCATTCTTCCAGTACTCCATCCTGACAAACAAGACAATGGAAGCACACTGAAACGGAAAAAGAAAAAAGGGACGGAACGAAAAAGAAGTCGTCATCAGATTGTATGGAATCCCGATAAGAAAGTGCATTTCAACATCGACAAGGCGCATGCGACCATTCCGGTAGGATTTTTAAAAAACTAAATGTTGATCAAAATTTAAGTAATTGTAAATACTCTAATAGAACGAACTAACTTTGAACCTTCATTCAATTTATCTCGGTTCCTTCAAAAGATATCAAAAAGTTGTCAACTTAATTTATTTATTTCAACGAAGGGGAGAAAACCGCTAACACGTGAAATGTCTATGAAACTAGGAGATATAACAGGGAGATACATTTGTATTAAATGGGAGATGAAGGAAAAACCGAGTTAGTAATTAGTTGAATTCAAGACAAGAAAATGTTTTAGATCACAGGAAAATAGTCGATTTTTGAAAGCCGCTGACGAGGGCTTTACCGGAAACACTTCGGCGGGTAAAGAGTTCCAACATCTGATTACTCTATTAGAGAGAAATTGAGAAGATATTTTTGTTGAGTTTTTGATAAGTGATTTGAGATAGTATTTGTGACGACGCAATGATCCAGCATGATTAAATATTTCGAAAATTGGAACCTCCATGATAATTTCTTTGGAAACAATCATTTTATACGTGTAGACCAAATCATTATAGAGCCTGCGATACTCCAAGGAACTTAGCTGACATTCTTCCAGTGCTTCAAAGTATGAAGTGTATGCCATCCTGAATTTTTTGAAAATTCTGAAAACAAATGACTTTTGCACCGATTCCAATTTTATAATATGATCCTTTAGGATTGGAGAAGTGACTATCGTTCCATATTCGAGTAAAGGGCGTATGTAAATTGTATAGCATTTCAAAAAAAACACTCCACGATGCGTTTTTTAGAATGGAAAAGAACATGTTGATCCTCTGATGTGATTTCCGAATAATCAACGAATAATGATAATGGAAACTCAGGTTACTGGAAAAGTAGATCCCAAGATCACGGACATTTTCCACAGGGGGAATCA
>NW_025543473.1:0-5358 GCF_000004555.2 Caenorhabditis briggsae
TCTATTTATTGATAACTTTCACCAGAATAGGGAATAAATGAACTTGAATATTTCGGTTTTTTCAAGTTCAATTATGCTCTCGTTCCTTGAGAAAGATAAAAATGTTTTGTTAACTAATAAAATGCTCCCCTACTGACTTCAAACATTTTACTTTTTGACTATTTATTGATAACTTTCACCAGAATAGGGAATAAATGAACTTGAATATTTCGGTTTTTTCAAGTTCAGTTATCTCCGTTCCTGTGAGAAACAAAAATGTTTTGTTAACTAATAAAATGCTCCCCTACTGACTTCAACTATTTTACTTTTTGACTATTTATTGATAACTTTCACCAGAATAGGGAATAAATGAACTTGAATATTTCGGTTTTTTCAAGTTCAATTATCTCCGTTCCTGTGAGAAACAAAAATGTTTTGTCAACTAATAAAATGCTCCCCCACTGACTTCAAACATTTTACTTTTTGACTATTTATTGATAACTTTCACCAGAATAGGGAATAAATGAACTTGAATATTTCGGTTTTTTCAAGTTCAATTATCTCCGTTCCTGTGAGAAACAAAAATGTTTTGTCAACTGATAAAATGCTCCCCTACTGACTTCAAACATTTTACTTTCTGACTATTTATTGATAACTTTCACCAGAATAGGGAATAAATGAACTTGAATATTTCGTTTTTTTCAAGTTCAATTATCTCCGTTCCTGTGAGAAACAAAAATGTTTTGTCAACTGATAAAATGCTCCCCCACTGACTTCAACTATTTTACTTTTTGACAATTTATTGATAACTTTCGCCAGAATAGAGAATAAATGAACTTGAATATTTCGGTTTTTTCAAGTTCAGTTATCTCCGTTCCTGTGAGAAACAAAAATTTTTTGTCAACTGATAAAAAGATCACCCACTGACTTCAAACATTTTACTTTCTGACTATTTATTGATAACTTTCACCAGAATAGGGAATAAATGAACTTGAATATTTCGTTTTTTTCAAGTTCAATTATCTCCGTTCCTGTGAGAAACAAAAATGTTTTGTCAACTGATAAAATGCTCCCCTACTGACTTCAAACATTTTACTTTTTGACTATTTATTGATAACTTTCACCAGAATAGAGAATAAATGAACTTGAATATTTCGGTTTTTTCAAGTTCAATTATCTCCGTTCCTTGGAAAGATAAAAATGTTTTGTCAACTAATAAAATGCTCCCCTACTGACTTCAAATATTTTACTTTTTGACAATTTTTTGATAACTTTCACCAGAATAGGGAATAAATGAACTTGAATATTTCGGTTTTTTCAAGTTCAATTATCTCCGTTCCTTGGAAAGATAAAAATGTTTTGTCAACTAATAAAACGCTCCCCTACTGACTTCAAACATTTTACTTTCTGACTATTTATTGATAACTTTCACCAGAATAGGGAATAAATGAACTTGAATATTTCGGTTTTTTCAAGTTCAGTTATCTCCGTTCCTGTGAGAAACAAAATTTTTTTGTCAACTGATAAAATGCTCACCCACTGACTTCAAATATTTTACTTGTTGACTATTTATTGATACACTTTCACCAGAATAGGGAATAAATGAACTTGAATATTTCGTTTTTTTCAAGTTCAATTATCTCCGTTCCTGTGAGAAACAAAAATGTTTTGTCAACTAATAAAATGCTCCCCTACTGACTTCAAATATTTTACTTGTTGACTATTTATTGATAACTTTCACCAGAATAGGGAATAAATTAACTTGAATATTTCGTTTTTTTCAAGTTCAGTTATCTCCGTTCCTGTGAGAAACAAAAATGTTTTGTCAACTAATAAAATGCTCCCCTACTGACTTCAAATATTTTACTTTCTGACTATTTATTGATAACTTTCACCAGAATAGGGAATAAATGAACTTGAATATTTCGTTTTTTTCAAGTTCAATTATCTCCGTTCCTGTGAGAAACAAAAATGTTTTGTTAACTAATAAAATGCTCCCCTACTGACTTCAAATATTTTACTTGTTGACTATTTATTGATAACTTTCACCAGAATAGGGAATAAATTAACTTGAATATTTCGTTTTTTTCAAGTTCAATTATCTCCGTTCCTGTGAGAAACAAAAATGTTTTGTTAACTAATAAAATGCTCCCCTACTGACTTCAAATATTTTACTTGTTGACTATTTATTGATAACTTTCACCAGAATAGGGAATAAATTAACTTGAATATTTCGTTTTTTTCAAGTTCAATTATCTCCGTTCCTGTGAGAAACAAAAATGTTTTGTTAACTAATAAAATGCTCCCCTACTGACTTCAAATATTTTACTTGTTGACTATTTATTGATAACTTTCACCAGAATAGGGAATAAATTAACTTGAATATTTCGTTTTTTTCAAGTTCAATTATCTCCGTTCCTGTGAGAAACAAAAATGTTTTGTTAACTAATAAAATGCTCCCCTACTGACTTCAAATATTTTACTTTCTGACTATTTATTGATAACTTTCACCAGAATAGGGAATAAATGAACTTGAATATTTCGGTTTTTTCAAGTTCAATTATCTCCGTTCCTGTGAGAAACAAAAATGTTTCGTCAACTGATAAAATGCTCCCCCACTGACTTCAAACATTTTACTTGTTGACTATTTGTTGATAACTTTCACCAGAATAGGGAATAAATGAACTTGAATATTTCGGTTTTTTCAAGTTCAATTATCTCCGTTCCTGTGAGAAACAAAAATGTTTTGTCAACTGATAAAATGCTCCCCCACTGACTTCAAACATTTTACTTTTTGACTATTTATTGATAACTTTCGCCAGAATAGAGAATAAATTAACTTGAATATTTCGTTTTTTTCAAGTTCAATTATCTCCGTTCCTGTGAGAAACAAAAATGTTTTGTCACCTGATAAAATGCTCCCCCGCTGACTTCAAACATTTTACTTTCTGACTATTTATTGATAACTTTCACCAGAATAGGGAATAAATGAACTTGAATATTTCGGTTTTTTCAAGTTCAATTATCTCCGTTCCTGTGAGAAACAAAAATGTTTTGTCACCTGATAAAATGC
This sequence comes from Caenorhabditis briggsae, assembly GCF_000004555.2. Classification (NCBI taxonomy): domain Eukaryota; kingdom Metazoa; phylum Nematoda; class Chromadorea; order Rhabditida; family Rhabditidae; genus Caenorhabditis; species Caenorhabditis briggsae. The sequence continues at coordinate 3,053 of NW_025543473.1, forward strand.
TCCCCCACTGACTTCAAACATTTTACTTTCTGACTATTTATTGATAACTTTCACCAGAATAGGGAATAAATTAACTTGAATATTTCGTTTTTTTCAAGTTCAATTATCTCCGTTCCTGTGAGAAACAAAAATGTTTTGTCAACTAATAAAATGCTCCCCTACTGACTTCAAACATTTTACTTTCTGACTATTTATTGATAACTTTCACCAGAATAGAGAATAAATGAACTTGAATATTTCGTTTTTTTCAAGTTCAATTATCTCCGTTCCTGTGAGAAACAAAAATGTTTTGTCAACTGATAAAATGCTCCCCCACTGACTTCAAACATTTTACTTTCTGACTATTTATTGATAACTTTCACCAGAATAGAGAATAAATTAACTTGAATATTTCGTTTTTTTCAAGTTCAATTATCTCCGTTCCTGTGAGAAACAAAAATGTTTTGTCAACTGATAAAATGCTCCCCCACTGACTTCAAACATTTTACTTTCTGACTATTTATTGATAACTTTCACCAGAATAGAGAATAAATTAACTTGAATATTTCGTTTTTTTCAAGTTCAATTATCTCCGTTCCTGTGAGAAACAAAAATGTTTTGTCAACTGATAAAATGCTCCCCCACTGACTTCAAACATTTTACTTTCTGACTATTTATTGATAACTTTCACCAGAATAGAGAATAAATTAACTTGAATATTTCGTTTTTTTCAAGTTCAATTATCTCCGTTCCTGTGAGAAACAAAAATGTTTTGTCAACTGATAAAATGCTCCCCCACTGACTTCAAACATTTTACTTTCTGACTATTTATTGATAACTTTCACCAGAATAGGGAATAAATGAACTTGAATATTTCGGTTTTTTCAAGTTCAATTATCTCCGTTCCTGTGAGAAACAAAAATGTTTTGTCAACTGATAAAATGCTCCCCCACTGACTTCAAACATTTTACTTTCTGACTATTTATTGATAACTTTCACCAGAATAGAGAATAAATTAACTTGAATATTTCGTTTTTTTCAAGTTCAATTATCTCCGTTCCTGTGAGAAACAAAAATGTTTTGTCAACTGATAAAATGCTCCCCTACTGACTTCAAACATTTTACTTTCTGACTATTTATTGATAACTTTCACCAGAATAGGGAATAAATGAACTTGAATATTTCGGTTTTTTCAAGTTCAATTATCTCCGTTCCTGTGAGAAACAAAAATGTTTTGTCAACTGATAAAATGCTCCCCCACTGACTTCAAACATTTTACTTTCTGACTATTTATTGATAACTTTCACCAGAATAGAGAATAAATTAACTTGAATATTTCGTTTTTTTCAAGTTCAATTATCTCCGTTCCTGTGAGAAACAAAAATGTTTTGTCAACTGATAAAATGCTCCCCCACTGACTTCAAACATTTTACTTTCTGACTATTTATTGATAACTTTCACCAGAATAGAGAATAAATTAACTTGAATATTTCGTTTTTTTCGAGTTCAATTATCTCCGTTCCTGTGAGAAACAAAAATGTTTTGTCAACTGATAAAATGCTCCCCCACTGACTTCAAACATTTTACTTGTTGACTATTTATAGATAACTTTCCCCAGAATAGAATAAATTAACTTGAATATTTCGTTTTTTTCAAGTTCAATTATCTCCGTTCCTTGGAAAGATAAAAATGTTTTGTCATCTAATAAAATGCTCCCTTACTGACTTCAAACATTTTACTTTCTGACTATTTATTGATAACTTTCACCAGAATAGGGAATAAATGAACTTGAATATTTCGTTTTTTTCAAGTACAATTATCTCCGTTCCTGTGAGAAACAAAAATGTTTTGTCAACTGATAAAATGCTCCCCCACTGACTTCAAACATTTTACTTGTTGACTATTTATTGATAACTTTCACCAGAATAGGGAATAAATGAACTTGAATATTTCGGTTTTTTCAAGTTCAATTATCTCCGTTCCTGTGAGAAACAAAAATGTTTTGTCAACTGATAAAATGCTCCCCCACTGACTTCAAACATTTTACTTTCTGACTATTTATTGATAACTTTCACCAGAATAGGGAATAAATGAACTTGAATATTTCGGTTTTTTCAAGTTCAATTATCTCCGTTCCTTGGAAAGATAAAAATGTTTTGTCAACTAATAAAATGCTCCCCTACTGACTTCAAACATTTTACTTTCTGACTATTTATTGATAACTTTCACCAGAATAGGGAATAAATGAACTTGAATATTTCGGTTTTTTCAAGTTCAATTATCTCCGTTCCTGTGAGAAACAAAAATGTTTCGTCAACTGATAAAAT
>NW_025543474.1:0-1103 GCF_000004555.2 Caenorhabditis briggsae
TTTTGGAAGTATCGTTTTAAAATTTTAAACAAAGCGTTGTTGGAAAATTTCAACAAAAAAACTGATAATGTGAAATCCATAATTTTAAAATTTTCCATGTTTTTTGAACTTTCAAAACTGGCCGGTGAAAAGCTACCCGCTGAGCTACGCGGTCGTGGTGGTGACGCTGGACCCGTCAACTTTGTTTCAATTTATTGAAAAAAAAATATTTTCTCAAAAACTACCAGTTCTTACTGTAGACAGATAATTCACACTTCTAATGTATCCATTCGCTTCATGAACATTTTGTGGGACTTCTGTAGGCTCGATCAAACATTGCGCGGTTACTGTAGTTTCGGCATCCCATCTATCGACCCATTCCTTCCAATACAGTAAATCCGACCGTGTAGCTTGACCATTCATCTGAAACAACGTTTGGTGAAGTTCTGAACTTCTGAGCTTCTGAGCTTCTGAACTTCTGAGTTTCTAAATTTCTGAATTTTTGAATATCTGAATTTCTGAATTTCTAAATTTCTGAATTTCTTAATTTCTGAATTTCTGAATTTCTGAATTTCTAAATTTCTGAATTTCTGAATTTCTGAATATCTGAATTTCTGAATTTCTGAATTTCTGAATTTTCTGAATTTCTGAAATTCTGAATTTTCTGAATTTCTGAAATTCTGAAATTCTGAATTTCTGAATTTTTGAATTTCTAAATTTTTGAATTTCTTAATTTTTGAATCTCTTAATTTTTGAATTTAAGAATTTTTGATTTTTTGAATTTCCGAAATTTTGAATTTTGGAAATAATCACCTTCTTCTGATGATTGACTTTCACAATATGTAGAAATGTGTCCATTTCATTGCTCAGCGTGATGTTTTTGGTACAATCCGAGCAAAATGTACAGTTCCAGCTGACGAGCTGAAAATTTTAGATTCTTAGGATTCTTAGAATTCTTAGATTCTTACCGCTTTCTTCGCTACCGTAATCCGTTGTCCAGCATTTATGAACTTTGCATAACTCTCATTGAGAATCGTTTGAATTTCTTCCACTGCCAAAAATTAAATTCTTGGGTTGCTGTAGCAAAAGAAACCTACTCGAAGTCAATTGCTGTCCTGGCAGCG
>NW_025543474.1:1174-3292 GCF_000004555.2 Caenorhabditis briggsae
GAATTTCCGAATTTCTGAGTTTCCGAATTTCTGAATTTCTGAATTTCTGAATTTCTGAGTTTCCGGATTTCTGAATTTTTGAATTTCTGAATTTTTGAATTTTTGAATTTCTGAATTTTAGAATTCCTGAATTTCCGAATTCCTGAATTTCCGAATTTCTGAATTTTAGAATTTCTGAATTTTTGAATTTCTGAATTTCTGAGTTTCCGAATTTCCGAATTTCCGAATTTCTGAGTTTCCGAATTTCTGAATTTCTGAATTTCTGAATTTCTGAATTTCTGAGTTTCCGGATTTCTGAATTTTAGAATTTCTGAATTTTTGAATTTCTAAATTTCTGAATTTCTGAGTGGGATCTGAAATTTGGAATTTTGGAATTTCAGAATTTCAGAATTTCAGAAGCTCAGAATCTCAGAATTCCTGAATTTCTGAATTTCTGAATTTCCGAATTTTCGAATTTCCGAATTTCTGAGTTTCCGAATTTCCGAATTTCCGAATTTCTGAGTTTCCGAATTTCTGAATTTCTGAATTTCTGAGTTTCCGAATTTCTGAATTTCTGAATTTCTGAATTTCTGAATTTCTGAGTTTCCGGATTTCTGAATTTTTGAATTTCTGAATTTTTGAATTTTTGAATTTCTGAATTTTAGAATTCCTTAATTTCCGAATTTCTGAATTTTTGAATTTCTGAGTTTCTAAATTTCTGAATTTTTGAATTTCTAAATTTCTAAATTTCAGAAGCTCAGAATCTCAGAATTCCTTAATTTCTGAATTTCTGAATTTCCGAATTTTCGAATTTCCGAATTTCTGAGTTTCCGAATTTCCGAATTTCCGAATTTCTGAGTTTCCGAATTTCTGAATTTCTGAATTTCTGAGTTTCCGAATTTCTGAATTTCTGAATTTCTGAATTTCTGAATTTCTGAGTTTCCGGATTTCTGAATTTTTGAATTTCTGAATTTTTGAATTTTTGAATTTCTGAATTTTAGAATTCCTTAATTTCCGAATTTCTGAATTTTTGAATTTCTGAGTTTCTAAATTTCTGAATTTTTGAATATCTGAATTTCTGAATTTCTAAATTTCTGAATTTTTGAATATCTGAATTTCTGAATTTCTAAATTTCTGAATTTTAGAATTTCTGAATTTCCGAATTTCTGAATTTTAGAATTTCCGAATTTTCGAATTTCCGAATTTCTGAGTTTCCGAATTTCCGAATTTCCGAATTTCTGAGTTTCCGAATTTCTGAATTTCTGAATTTCTGAGTTTCCGAATTTCTGAATTTCTGAATTTCTGAATTTCTGAATTTCTGAGTTTCCGGATTTCTGAATTTTAGAATTTCTGAATTTTTGAATTTCTAAATTTCTGAATTTCTGAGTGGGATCTGAAATTTGGAATTTTGGAATTTCAGAATTTCAGAATTTCAGAAGCTCAGAATCTCAGAATTCCTGAATTTCTGAATTTCTGAATTTCCGAATTTTCGAATTTCCGAATTTCTGAGTTTCCGAATTTCCGAATTTCCGAATTTCTGAGTTTCCGAATTTCTGAATTTCTGAATTTCTGAGTTTCCGAATTTCTGAATTTCTGAATTTCTGAATTTCTGAGTTTCCGGATTTCTGAATTTTTGAATTTCTGAATTTTTGAATTTTTGAATTTCTGAATTTTAGAATTTCTGCATTTCTGCATTTCTGAATTTCTGATTTTCGGAATTTCTGCATCTCTGAATTTGGAAATTTCTAAATTTCTGAATTTCCGATTTCTGAATTTCTGAATTTCTGAATTTCTGAATTTCTGATTTTCTGAATTTTTGAATTTTTGAATTTCTGAATTTCTGATTTCTGAATTTCTGAATTTCTGAATTTCTGATTTTCTGAATTTCTGATTTTCTGATTTTCTGATTTTCTGAATTTCTGATTTTCTGAATTTCTGAATTTCTGAATTTCTGAATTTCTGATTTTCTGATTTTCTGATTTTCTGATTTTCTGAATTTCTGATTTTCTGAATCGTCTGATTTTCTCAATTTCTGAATTTCTGATTTTCTGATTTTCTGAATTACTGAATTTCTGAATTTCTGATTTTCTCAATTTCTGATTTTCTCAATTTCTGAATTTCTGAATTTCTGAGGGGATC
>NW_025543475.1:0-5809 GCF_000004555.2 Caenorhabditis briggsae
ATGTCTAGAGTGGAATCTTCAAAAAACCTCAGATCGTTTCGGGAGTCTGAGTTATGACTGTTGCAACAGATGGATGACACTAGAGAACAATTCAGAAAAAACGAGCGTGAAGTAGTCAGCCATGAAAATGAATAAAAAAAACTGAGGCCCTTTATGAAATTATGTTCAATTACGGTGGGAGAAGCACTCGAGCTTGCAAATCGAATTTGTAAATAATTGTGTGAATCAAATTACCAATTTGAGGATACAGTAAGAACCGAAACTTACAGTTGGCAGAGCATGTCGATGATGACGTTATAGAACTCGATGACGTGGAATCAGTTGATGGTATTGGGATGTTCATCCCGTGATGGGATGGGAAAATAGAAGGCAGCAGGGTGGCAGGAGACGTCGTTGGAAGAATGGAAGGGGGTAGTAACAAAAGAGGGAATGGTAGAGATGCCTTTTCAAGGAAATGGTGGGCGGAGCTAACGAATGAAGTGGACGAAAGTTGGAAAAAACAGTGTAGGAGGAGAAGGAAAAAAGAGGGAACAAGCTGAAATTTTGGGAATTCGCTGCAATAAAACATCGAATCGTTCTTCTCGTGGTTTATGACAGGGAATTCGAAAAAGCGTACGATATTATTTGTGAGAACCAAGCTGGTAGCAGCCTTCCATATAACGTTTTATTTTGAGAAATCTGAAAATTATGAAAACTCGAAAACCATTTAGAAGTTATTTTTGTGTTCATGATATTTTTTATAAATTTTTCAGGAGATGAGATAACGAAGCATCATTTATAAGAAATTGAAAATCGACATGGAATTTAATTTTTTTTTTTAATTCTAATACCGTAAGATACCGTAAACATTCTAATAGAATGACCCTTCTAACTTTCAACTGTGAGCTCAATTATCTCAGTTCCTATGAGAGATGTCGAAAATCAGTCAACTGATAAAATATTGGTGATACTATGATGAATATTGTACCTGTTGAAACGTTTTTGATATCTTTTGAAGGAACCGAGATAAACCAGCTCAAAGTTTAAGTAATATGTGGGTTTCTATTAGAGCATTTACGGTAGTATTAGCCATAAATAATGTCTTGGATTCCAATTTCTATTAAAATTTTTACTTTTGAGTGTCTGAATAAGAACCCTATCAGGAGCTACTTTTGTACTTTACATCGTTTTGTACAATAACTAACGGAAGAGACAAAATGCCTTCTTGGCAAGTAATAGTACAAAAATATAGTTATATTTTTTATATAGTGATGTACCTGAAATTCGTAATCTAAAAGAACAAATTCTAATTATTCAAAGTCTGGACTCCAGGCATCCAAAGTGGACCATTTTCGAATAAAATAGTCTTTTGAAACTTTTTTTTTGGATCTCAACTTTTATTTTTTCCAGAAGCAATTTTGGGTTACGGTAGTTGTCGTTTTGGGACCTTCGGCCACGTCCACCGGTGTTTCTCTTCCACAGTTCTGATTTTTTGTACCAGAACAATAATTTCCCAATGCTTCAAACTTTTCTTTCCACATCCAAAGCTGTCCGAATTCTACCATATTTTTTAATATACCACAGAGAAACAACAACAAATCACTTTATTTTTGTTGTGCACTCGGGGGGAAAAATGGAAAAGTGAATGAGAGAAATATCGCGCCAGATTGAGTGTTTCGCGTCTTACATTTTCGGAGCCAATTAGTAAATTAGAACAGACAACTGAATAAAGTTTACTGGAGAAAAATGTCACATCCTAACTTGCCATTATGCCTCTAAAAGCTACCAAACAGTTACAGTAATACATTTCATTTTGAGTGGCGAATTCTTGGTTTATCACGATTTTGATAAAAATGACGTTCAGCTTTTTATTGAATTTAGTAAATAATTAACAAACAAATTTTTTAGAATAACCAGTAAAAAAAGGCAATAGATGGAACTTCGAATGAAAAAAACATGGTGACTAGAATTATGAAAATGTGTTCTACAGATGTCAAAATTCTTATCTTCTGCTTGCCGCCCGGTTGATGGGGGAGCTCAAAAATCCGGATTTGTAGATGATACGATAGGTCACGAACCAGCAACCAACGGCGACCACAGCTCCGAGAATCTAAAAATAAATACAATCACGCGTTTCAATGGAGCTTAAACAACCTCTTCGATAAAAATATGATAGTAAAGAACAGAGATAATGATTTGCTTGAACCAGAATGCATGTAGACAGAGCATGGCAACGAAAAAGTATTGAATCAAGCGAGTGAGACGATCGTGTTCTTCGCGATCTCCATCCATCTGTGGCACGGCATCAGTGACTTGTTGATAGTGACGGAAAGCAACAGCCTATGAAAACAATGATTTTCAACCTGGAAAAATTATAAGACCTACTTCTTCAGTGATAATGAGAATACTGTAGATCATCAAGAAGCAATGGCCTGAGATATCGTATCCTGGAGTCCAAACACCTTCATTTTCGGAGCACTGTGCCCGCGTCAACCTCCGTCCCTTGTCACAGACCGATGTGGCCGCATAAATTTTGTGGAATCTAGGTTAGGTATGATCGTAAAATGCGACAAAACGAGCAAACTTACAGTTGTACGGAGAGGTACCAACAAGCTGTTCCGACTCCTAAACGACAGACATCGATGATAGGTTGGTCCTGGTCGCGGCGATGATGAGCTTTCGAGGTAAACCTACAAATGTTACATTTTATTGTAAAACGGTTCTCAAAATATACCAGATAAACGGCCCGACGATGACTAAAGTCCAGAACCATCCCATTTTAACGCCATACTGATTCAGAATGCTGTGCTTTTGAACAAGGTAGTAGGTAGAATCCAGCTCGATGCGTGATTCAAGAAACGAGAGAAAAGTGACAAATCCCAAGTAGAAAAGAGCAACTTTTCGAGCATCTATGAAAAGAATTTTACGAGCAATCTGAAATTAGAGAAGGGTTTTTTTAATGATTGAGCGGTTTTTCTTACGGCCAGAAATATTCCAAGAGCTGCGTTTGGTGTGCTATTTGGAGAAACTTGCCGTTTGGGAGGCGAGTCGCTGAAATCTTAACGATTCATGGGAAAAAATAACATGGAGAACTGACGGTTTAGAACTTTTTCTTTTCGTCGACATATCGTGCTTGTATTTGGATAGTTTGCTGAAAATTTCAGACAAATTAAATGAGAGACACGTCGATTTAATGAGAAGTTCCTAGAAAGTGTCAATCAGAGAAAAAGTTAGTCCGCCGAGAATCTGTGTCGAAATATCGATTTTTACTTGACATTTTTTTGAAAATCATTAAAGATTTTTTTCTTTCTTCTTTTAAATATAACATTCAATGAAAATTTTAATTTTGGTCAACAGAAAACGTAATATTTTTGTTAAAAAATGCAGAAAATTAATGCAGAAAATCTCGGCCACAGCGGTGGCCTAGGAACCGACACTTTGCCATATTTCTCTTCCATCGCAATTTTGTTTTTTTTTTTTCGTTTTCACCCCATTTCCTCGTATTTTTCTTGCCTTTTCTTACATTTGTGTTGATATAATTCAAATTTGTTGCAGATATCATGGCTCGTGACGTCAAGAAGCGCGGAAAGCCTTCATACACAAACCGACGAAACCGTCAGAAAAATTTGAAGAAAAAACAAGAAAAAAAGAAGTTGTCGAAAAGTGCAGTGTAAGAAAATACACAATTTTTAGTTTTAAATTACACTGACATATTTATTTCAGAAAAATTATAAAAAGCAAATGGGACGAAACGAAAACGCCGAGAGAAAACGTTCGAGATATGGGAATTGCCTTCAATCCAAACGAAGCAGTTCCAATCAGAGAGCAACGAGTGAGTTTTGAAAAGAATTTGATAGCTAAAACAGCGGAAAATTTTATTAATAGCTTATAAACTGGATATTTCATCACTAAAAACACTATAGGAGTGAATTTTTCAGAAAGATATTATTGACGCCGTCCCAATCGATGGAGTAAGCATTGAAGTTCCGAAGCCAGCGAAAAAGATCACTGGAAGAAAGAAGAACGAAAAACAGGTAAGCATAACTAATTTCTGTTCAAGTTTTTCATTATAAATTGTTTTATTTGCCGAAAAATGCATTTCTGATTACAGGCCGAGTTTGTCATCTCGAATTTGGAGCAACAGGTGAAAGACGAAGAAGAGGCACGAGCGAATGAGGGCAGAAAGTTCAAGCTGTTCCATCGAGAAACTGAACTTTGCATCTATATGTTGGCCCGTCACGGAGAAGACTTCCAGGCGATGACGCGTGATCCGAAGAATCTGTGGCAGTACACACCGAAGCAGTGGGCTAAGAAGATTCGTACACATAAAGAATCAGAGATGCATAAGTTCCTGGAGACTGCTTGATGTCTATCTTTTGTTACTTTTTTGTTTTCGTTGTTACTGTTATATTTTACTTTTTCAACTTCATACTGAATGAACAAAAACTAAAAAATCAAGAACAACATTTATTCAGGAACAAAAAAATTATAAGTTTCAGTATTTCGTGTTAATTTTTGGCTTTCTCACAGATCCGCTTCTCATTTTTCCGCGACAAGCACCGTCACCTTCAAGCTGCCTTTCGAAGATAGCGAAGTACGTGTCGGTCTCTCTTTCCACTTCTGGCCGAAGTTTGCGGATGTCCACCTGGAATCATCTACATAGAATAAGAAACAAATCATGAGCACACTTTATGGCTCTCCACTCTCATTCCAAATGTAGTTCGGGCTTTGTTGAACGCAAACTTTCGATAACTTTCAATTGTAAAGATAGCCGTTGGTACAAGGAAAACTGGGTTGCTGGAAATGAAAATTATACGTTGACTTCGAAAAAATTTCTTACGAGTGAAAGATATAATCCATGTAGACTCGAATAGTCATTATTACGTCTTCTTCCAAATTCAGGATCACTGGAAGTGAATTGGCAAGGCCCATAGCAATAATAATAGCGATGATTGAAATGAAGAAACGGCGCATGAGCTAGAAAATGTTAATTGTAATATATTGAGCCTTATAATTAGTTACTTTTAAAGTTTTCAGATTCTCTTTCAGTTGGTAACGAATACTCAACGTGTAGTTTGTAGTTCGATGTTCTCTTTCTAATAACAAAAGACGTTGCTGGTTGAAGTACTCCACCAGTGCATAGATCTGAAATAAATATTGGCAAAAGAATCAGTTAAACTTAAAATACCACTCCAGAAGAGAACAAGGATATAATAACAGCGGAAATAAGAACTTGAAAAGTGATTCCTTTCGTTGTTGTGACCACTGACATCGTGCAAGCAAACAAGTTCTGAGCCAAAAATATCAAACAGAAAATCCAACGACGACTCTTTTTCTCGTAATCTCTGGAATCACTTCCTTAATACAGGTCTTCTTCTTTTTTGTCTTACTTTACGAGAATCGTTGCAAATATTCTCTCAGTTAGAATCCCCATAGGTGTGGTTATAACAAAATACATGTAGTGATATCTCATATTAGCTGCTATGAATATAGGATCGAACATATTCTCTTGAAAAGTGCATTTCCCAAAATGATGACATGCGTCGTTACAGTCAATGGCTGAAAATAAAGAAATAGGAAATATCTTGGGTTCAAAGATCCTCATACCATCTCTGATCTCAATTGCCAAACTATACTTGAACGCCCACAACAAAACACGACACATTAAAAGTTCAAACCAGAGGAGGAGTAAAGAGATAAAAATATTCCGTTGGTTTTTATGGAAGATTCTTTAAAAAATCTTTCATCTGGTTTTCTGATTCTCTGAATTCTGGTTCTTACGTGAATCTCATAGCAAAAGACACTCCAATCAAGGGTGAAAATGAAGCTG
>NW_025543476.1:0-1921 GCF_000004555.2 Caenorhabditis briggsae
GTACTGCCAAGCAGTAGCAAAATCTCACTTTGCTACTGCTAAGCAGTACCAAAATCCAAATTTTCCAGCCATCTTCTCCCCATTGATCCTTGGATTCCTCTCCTGGACGTTCGTCGAGCTCAACAACGGACTCGTTCACTCTCTCTTCCATGTCGCCGTCCTGATTCAAGTCACTTTCGCCGTTGGACAGCTCGGACTCGAATTCTATGAAGTTTGCATCGCCAATAAGAAACAATGAGCTATCTATTCTTACAATAAATGATTTCTAGAATATTCTCTGTCTCTACACAGATTCATTTTGGGGGGTGGGAGTTCTCAATTTCAGAATATAAAACAATATGGACAATTTGATGGGCAAAAAATGGGCGAAATTGGGAGAATTTGACATAGAAAATGAGCAAAAAAAGAATTATTTCCACAACTTCTTGACGGACATATTCTTATCGGAATCCTTTTGCATCACTTTTCCAACAGCCATCTCGAAATCCTCTTGTGTAACATGAATACGTCTTTCACGGAGTGCAAACATTCCGGCTTCCGTACAAACTGATTTCACTTCTGCTCCAGATGCACCTGGAATCTGCTCAGCAATCTTGTCCATTCGAATTCCACGCATCAGATTCATCTTCCGAGAGTGAATCTTCAGAATCTGTGCACGTGCCTTCTCGTCTGGAGCCGGAAATTCGATTTTTCGATCGATACGTCCGGGACGGAGGAGCGCGGAATCCAGAATATCGATACGATTCGTCGCCATGATTACCTGGAAAAAATTAGTGAAGTGGAGTGATTTTAGCCAGAAAAAAGAGGACCAAAACCATTGAAATAGCCCAAAAATCCTAAAAATTGGACCAGAAATTAAAACCAAAAATTGAGTTTTTTGGGTCATTTTTCAGATTTTCTGAGTGAAATCTAGAATTTTCTAGGTCTCTAATTAGAGGTCAATTAGGTTAATTAGAGGGCGACTAAAGTGTTTTTAAGTGGAGAAATAAAGATGAAACTTTGGTGAGCAGCTTGGCTGGGGCGCCTTTGGCGCGGTCTTCGGTTTTTACAGATTCTCGAAAATTTCAAATTCCATTTTTCTTCGGAATTTGGTCGATTCGAAGTTGAATTTTGTGATTTTTAGGTAATTTTCACTCAATTTTTCATGATTTTCCGACCGTTTCCATTCATTTTTAGCCCAAAATTTCAAAGTTTCAAAAAATTTTGGCGAAATTGATGATTTCTAGCTCATTTTCATGCAAAATTCGTTGTTTTTTTCGCGATTTTTTAGCCACGAAAAATTAGGTCATGACCTGGAAAAAACGGAATTCCAGGACCTTGAGAGCGAAAAATCCAAATTTTTGTACTTTTTGGCTTTAAACACCTGGCGACTGTCACATTTTTAGCTCATAAAATCCATTTTCAAACCAATTCCATCTGATTTTTCGATATTTTCATTTACCTTGATGTTCTTGGTAGCCTCAAAACCATCCAACTGATTGAGCAACTCGAGCATTGTTCTCTGTACTTCAGAATCGCCACCACTCGATCCTTCGACTCTTGACGATCCAATCGAATCGATTTCATCCATGAAAATGATTGATGGAGCATGTTCACGAGCCATGACGAACAGTTCACGAACCATTCTAGCACCTTCTCCAATGAACTTCTGAACAAGTTCCGAACCAGAAACACGGATAAAAGTGCATTCAGTGTGATGAGCAACAGCACGTGCTAAAAGAGTCTTTCCAGTTCCGGGCGGTCCATAAAGAAGCACTCCTTTAGGCTGAGCAATACCGAGTGCATCGAACAATTCGGGATGTTTGACAGGCAATTCGATGACTTCCTTGATTTCTTTAATCTGTTTATCAAGTCCTCCAACCATTTCATATGTTGAATCTGGCACTTTTTCAACCATCATCAGTGATACCAATGGATCCAC
>NW_025543476.1:4448-5330 GCF_000004555.2 Caenorhabditis briggsae
TATGATCTCCAAGTGGGGCGCCAAAACACCACGCCGCACTTGCAAAGCGATGGGCGGAGCGTCGGTGGGGGGAGGCGGGAATCAAAGTACGCAAACACCGAGTCTCACTTGTTTTATTCCGACAATATGACAAAGAAAAAAAACGTCAAAAAAATCTAAAATTTTTACTCAGGTAAACGATTCGGAATTAGATCTGAGTTCATTCGGAATTAGATCAAATAACTCGAAATTCGGAATTAGATCTGAGTTCATTCGGAATTAGATCTGGACTAGATCTAATACCGAAGTTGACACGAGAAATGCGCCATCAATGACTCAGCTGCCGCCGATGAATTGTTTTGTTTTTTTTTGTTGTCCTAAATTTTTTTCGTCAGGAAAATGGGTTTTTCTCTCAACTTTTACCTTTTTTTCGCTCAATTATTTAAACTATATTTTCTGGAACATATTTTAATGTGTTGTGAACGTTTCTGCAAAATTTTAGGGGAATTTTTTTAGGGACAGCTGACTATTCAAAGTTCAATTTATATATACGACTTCTATAGGAGACAGTAATTCTATGAACCGATAAAAATACGAATATTTTGAAGATTTTAAATTCAGAGAAAACTCTGCAGGTAAGATAATTTTTGCCTTTTTCAGCTTAAAGGATTACGTAAAAACGATGCAAGGGATCACCGAAAAAAACAAGAAAAACAAGATGATAAATTTCTCTGATAGTGAGCTCAATTTACACAAGTCCAGAAGGTCTTACTTCCGGAAACTGCGTCTCGCCGTGAGCAGGTTAGTTTTCGAAAGTCTGGTGGACAAAGAAACATGCGTGAAATTGCAGGCTCTCAACCGAATGTGTCATGACCCGATTAAAACGATTCAAAAATTTGGGAT
>NW_025543477.1:0-9677 GCF_000004555.2 Caenorhabditis briggsae
CAAAACTAGAACTACATTTTTGTAGTTGACAACTTCTCTGTATTTTTTCATCTAGCCAAGATAAAAAAGTTTGATTAGAGCGTACTTGTTGCAGTCCTTGAAACTCATCGTCCATGCTGTATCATTGGGTGGTACTGAATCTCTAATCGAGCATCCATTATCAATGTCTCATGGCAAACAACTTCTTCGGGATGAGAACGGACCATCGGTGGCTCCAGGACTTTTGAGATTCAGGTGAGAGAAGTTTCTAGAAGTTTTTTGGAATCTTTTTTGAAATCCTAGATTTTCAAATTACAGTGTTGGCATCGAAAACGTCGAGGATATCATTGGAGACTTGAAGCAAGCCTTGGCTCAGCTGTAGTTCTTTTTTCAGTCTTATATTTAGAAAATGATCGATTTCAGAGAATCAGGTGTTAATATATCTTCAAGCAATAAGTTGATTGTCCTTAAACTCGCTCTAAAGCTTCCCACAGCTTCGAATCCGAAGGAGCACGTTGTTGTTGTTGAAGAAGTGGAATCCCACCAGCGCCACGGAAAACTCCGACTTCCCTCTACCCACGTAATGCATACATCCCAGCAAACGCTTCCGAGCCGTACACCACAGCCGTACACCACAGAGATACCATCAAGTGATGAAGTGAAGCATCAAGTGAAACGGGCACTCGAAAAGCACGACTATTGGCTGAGCTCGGCAGAACGGAACCCGCGCGAAAGGGCTTGTAGATCAAAAATTCAGGATTTAAATTAATTTTTGATTTCTTTATTCTTACTGTGTTTCTAAACTTGTTCTTTTTTTCAATAAAGTTTTAGTTTGCATTTTCCAATATGATTTTTAAAAAAATTATTTTTCAAAATTTCAAATTATCGAAATTGACAGAAAATAAGAGTTACAGTTGATTCAAGGCTTTCTTTAAGTCTCCAGTGATATCCTCGACGTTATCGATGCCAACGTTGGAATTTTGAAATTATCCGATTTCCAGAAACTTCTAGAAACTTCTCTAAACTGAATCTCAAAAGTCCAGGAGCCACCGATGATATTTGCACCAAGTTGTTTTCTATGAAACATTGATAATGGATATATTAGATTCATTACCACCCAGCATGGATGACGAGTTTCAAGGACTGCAACAAGTAAGCTCTAATCAGACTCTTCTAACTTGACTAAATGAGAAATCAGAGAAAAGTTGTCAACTACAAAAATGTAGGTCTAGTTTTGTTTAGTAAACTCTGAAAGTTTTCAGACAAATCGAAAAATTTTAAAGTAACTTTTTAGGCGTTTAAAAATGACACCTAATTGGCATTGTCAGTCTGCAAGTGCGCTCTGATTGAACTGGTATATCTTCTCTGGGTCAAATTTTACAAAAAAGTTGTCAACTACAAAAATGTAGCTCTAGTTTTGTTTAGTAAACTCTGAAAGTTTTCAGACAAATCGAAAAATTTTAAAGTAACTTTTTAGGCGTTTAAAAATGACACCTAATTGGCATTGTCAGTCTGCAAGTGCGCTCTGATTGAACTGGTATATCTTCTCTGGGTCAAATTTTACAAAAAAGTTGTCAACTACAAAAATGTAGCTCTAGTTTTGTTTAGTATAGTCTGAAATTTTCAGACAAATCGAAAAATTTCTAGATACCATTTTAGGACCCTAAACTTGGTTACATTCTTTTACAGTTGGCATTCTCAGCAGAGCGCGTTTTCATCAAATTTTGCGATGCCTTCATTCAAAATTCAAATTGCAAAAGCCAGTGGAGCGCGATTGCGATTTGTGGAAAATGTCGTACTGAAAACCCAGTTAGAAAATAGACAAAAAAAAGACAATTTATTGAGATTCAAAAAACACAATTTCTGAAAATTCCGAAAATGTCCCCCAACTTTCCAGTTTATCTAGGTTCCTGGGACAGCTACCAAAAAACGCTCAACTGATAGATTGTTTCTGATAAAATGATAAAAATTTTATCAGTTGACCGCTTTTTGATATCTCTCACAGTAATCCAGATAAATTGGCTCAAAGTGGACAATTAGAAATTTACAAAAATAGTTTCTTTTTGCAGTATAAATTGACCCAAATCCCCTAATTTTGAGCCTATTTATCTCGGTTACTATTAGAGATATCAAAAATGTGCCAACTGATAAAATATTGCTGATAATGTGATAAACATTTTATCAGTTGACCACTTTTTGATATCTCTGATAAGAGCTGAGATAAATTGGCTCAAATTTGACAACTTGAAATTCACAGAAATCGTTTCTTTTTTCAGTATAAATGGACCCAAGGCCCCCTGATTTTGAGCCTATTTATCTCAGTTCCTGGGACCGACATCAAAAATTGGTCTACTGATGAAATATTAATCAATATTTGGGAAAAATTTTATCAGTTTATCACTTTTTGATATCATTCACAGTAACCCAGATAAATTGGCTCAAATTTAACACCACCTTAAAATTGCGTTTTTTTTTTGCTCAGGTAACCCTTCTGATGAAAGGAGCGGACACTGTGATGAGTGGAATGGTACAGTACAACGATTGGCTCGACGAGGAATGCTCAAATATGGCACGAGAGGGTCTTCGGACACTGGTCGTCGCTCGAAAACCGCTATCCCCAGCCGAGTTGGAAGCGTTCGACCGTGCGTATCACGCGGCGAAAATGTCGATTTCGGATCGTAGTCAAAATATGGCGAATGTGGTGAATCGCATGTTGGAGAGAGATTTGCAGTTGTTGTGTCTCACTGGTGTTGAGGATCGGCTTCAGGTAATTTTTAATTCGCGATGTTTAGAATTTGCAGAAAAATCCCAAAATGTTGGAAATTTGGAAACTTGGAAGTTTCAGAAAGTTCTTGTAAAATGAGTGGGATTAAATCATGAGGAATCCTAAGGTTCCCGAGGATCCCAACGATTCAGAGGCCCTGATCTGTGAAATTTCAGAGATTTTCAGTGTCAACATCGAGTTTCCCACCCTTGAATTAGTCTAAACTCCAATTTTCAGCTCTCTAGCTCGCATTCGGTGTTTGCGTACTTTTGAAGCTACAGTAACCCCCAAAAATGCAAAAATCTTGAGAAATAAGCTAGAAAGTTCTGGATTTTTCGATTTAGGCTGAAATGTCATGCATTTTCAGTGTTAACCCGAAAAACTAGAGCTTTCAGCTCGTTTTTGAAGATTTCTGCATTTTTCTGGGGTTACTGTAGCTTCAAAAGTACGCAAACACCGAATTGCGAGCTAGAGAGCTGAAAATGAGGGATTTAGCTAAATCAATGGTGGGAAACTCAATTTTATCAATGAAATTCTAGGAAAATTGACTGGAATTCAGAAAAATTACAGTTGAAATTTCGGAATTTTGGAATTTCGAAATGTTCCCGAACTCAAAATTTAAAAAAAACTCCAAAATCAATCTTTCAAATATTTCAGAGCTCCCTAAACTCGCGCGGCTTCTACATCCTCGTCTTCTCCGTTCAATTCCTGGTCCTCCTGATCTGCATTGCCTACTGTAACGTCATCATGGGCGGCACGATTCAATCGTTCGTCACCGCCATCGGCCAGTCGTTCGTCGACGCGTTCACACTGAAACAAATTCGCAATTTTGTGGAGGAGCGAAAAGTGCGAACGCAGCAGAGACAGGCGGTACCGGATGAGCCGATGACGGAGAGGGGCGGAGCCTCAGATGAGCCGGGAACTTCGAATACTGTTGATGCTTAAAATTTTTTGTTTTTTTTTGTTTCTAGAAAATGGTGGCAATTTGAAAAAAGATTCTGAAAAAAATCTGAAAAATTGAGTTTTTTTTTCCAATTTCCGCCAATTTTCCCACTTTTTCCCCATCAAAAAATTTCCCAATTTTTACATTTATTCACTCTGAAAATTCGCTCTATTGACAATTTTTTTCTCTTTCTCCTTCCTGTCCCATATCGCATTTTTCAAATTTTTGGATTTTCCCGCCAAAGCCACACAGATAATTATATTTCGATCTCCTTTTCTCTTTCTGATCAATCGATTTCGTGCACACATCGACACACAATTTTCATCTCTTTTTTTTTTAATTCGGAATTTTTGCAAAAATATGAAAATTTGATTTTTATCATTTTTTTTAACAAGATTTCTAATTATCGGCACTGTGATTTTTTTCGGCTGAAAAGAAAATTTTAAAAAATGGATGGAAAAAATAGTAGAAAAATTTAGATATTCAGAAATTTTGAAATTCAGGACTTCAGAAATTCAAAAATCCAGAAGTTCCGAAATCCAGAAGTTCCGAAACGCATTCTTAAAAAATCAAGAATTTCGAAAATACAAAAACTTACAACTCGAATTTAATTTTTTTTTGAAATGCGAATTTTAAAAAATCCAGAAATTCAAAATTTTTTTTAATTTAAAAACCAGAATATACCAATTTCAGAATTTAGAAAATTCAAAAACTTAAAAATTCCAAAAATTCGTAAATTCTGAATTTCTCAATTTCCGAAAATCCTAAAATTCGAAAACCTTAAAAAATCCAGAAATTCCAAATTTTTCGATTCTTGAAATTCAAAAAAAATCCAAAAATTTTGAAATTTCAAAATCAGAAAATCTAGAAATTCAAAAAATTAAAACTTCCAAAATTCAAAATTTTCAAAAAATTATTTAAAAACCTGAAATTCAAAACTTCGGAAATACTGAAATTCAGATTTGCGTTTCTTTTTTCTCCCATTTCGTTTTCTTATCAAAGTGAAAAAAGGAAACATCAGAAATGTTTGCATAAATAAAAACCAATTTTCATTGAACTGATAAGAAACCATTTCGAATCCTCAATGAGCAATTAAAATGGCTCATTCATTTGTAATGATTTCCGTCGAAAACTCTCTACACACAGAGTATGTCCAATCAGATCGTAATGTGACACGTGACACGTTTTAGGATAAGGTGCATTCGACCTTGTTCATCTCTTCATCGCACGACAGTACTCCACAATCTCTTTGAGCTTAATTATCTCGGTCCCTATAAAAGGTATCAAAAAATATTTTGATACGTTGGAAACTGTGTTTTCTGGATTACGAGACGCTTGATCCTTGGCAGCGTCACCAATAAGTCGTTCAGTTTCATTGAATGCCAAATAGGATGGTGTGATTCGGTTTCCTTCGAGATTTGCAATGATTTCGATCTGAAAACCAAGGGAATTGAAGATGAGACCCTCAAGACACACCTTTCCATTCTGATAAACCCCAACACATGAGTCATTTGAGCTTGTTGCAGGAGACGTTGGTGTTGGCAGAGCACGGTCGATCATGCAGACGGTTGGAGAGAGTCAGAGGAAGAAGAGTGAGCCGGCAACAGTGAAGAAGAAGAAAACTCCAGGTGAGGAGAGAGAAATTGAGTTTTGGAGAGAGCGAGGTACAGAATTATTGAAGAGAAGCATAGTGGAAATTGAGCCAGAATTTGATTTATTTTTGTACACTGATGCTTCGGCGCGAGGAATAGGAGCGGTGCTTAAGAATGATATAGATGATGTTTTGTGGAAAATGTCGGAATTAGGCGATAGCGACTTTGAAGGACAGTCTAGCGCTTGGAGAGAAGTGACGGCAGTGAAGAGAGCGGCAGAGGAGCTAGTTGGGAAGGTTAATGGAAATATACAAGTACTTGTGGACAGTCAGGCCGCTGTGAGTGTGTTGAGAAGAGGTTCTATGAAGCCAGAGTTGCATAAGTTAGCTGAAAAAGTGTGGGAAGACTTGAGTAGCGTAGGAGAAACCCAATTTTTGTGGATTCCAAGAGAACAGAACGTGGACGCGGACGAAGCGAGCAGAAATTTTTTTTTTGATGACTGGGGAGTGGCAGGCAGAGTTTTCAGACAGGCGCAGAGATTGTGGGAGAGATAAAAGTTGATTGGTTCGCTGATGCGAATAACAGAAAGACAGAGGTATATTTTTCTAGATATCCCGAGTTCGGAACGTCTGGCGTCAACGTCTTCGACCACATCGAGAGGGCAGAGAGGATGGGGTGTGCTTTGTGGGTGCCACCTCCAGTGCTGATACCGCACTTGTTGAAAATGGGTAGAAAAAGAAGGCTGAGGGGCGTTTTAGTAGCTCCATTGTGGCGGAGTCACGCGTCATATCAGGCCCTTGTTGATCATTCGGGAAGATTCATTAGAGCTATTAAAGATTACATTATTTATGAGAAGAATGACAACATTTTTATTCCGGGTGAAGCCTCCAAACATTGTGAAGCCATAAATTCTAAATACTGTAGATCTGAGTTCATTTTAGCGCTAGTTGACTTCTCTCGATAGGCCCCAGGCTTTGTACATTTTTCTACCTTATTAACCACGTTAAACCTAAATTTAATAAACATGTCACATAAAATTCCTTTTTCGTAGTGATGAAACAGAAAAACATATTCTCTTGTAACGTAGAGGAAAGAGAATATTATGTTTTTCGTTGAAGATCGGAGAAAAAGGATGCGCGAGATTAAAGGCGCACACACTTTCCAGGCGCCGCGGGTCTCGAAGCGATCATGCCCGAACGGGCATGAAACTCGAATTTCGAAATCATTCTACGTGTTTTAACGAGTCACCCAGCCCACCCACCCGGGGAAAAGAGAAAAAGAGAAAAAGAGAGAAATGAGAGGGAAAAGAGATTAACTATTATTTTCAGAAGGAGCCAAAAGACAGTTCGTCGAAGAACTCGAGCAGAAGGCAGGTGAAGAGTTCGGACACCACATCGAGAGACTCAAGATGATCCCCTTTGAAGCCAAAGCTACGTCCACAGCTGCCGCTTACAAGGCAGAGAACGACAAGAGAAATTCGTGGATTTCTCAGAAGAAGCTTCCAATGGATGAGTCGTCGTTTTTGTTTTACTTGTTGGACAGAGCTAAGCAAATCGGGAGTAGTGCTTTGGCGAAGATCTCGGCTGCCTATCAAACAGCAAATGAAGGCATTTCAGCCATCGGAGCGTCTTTTGTGTCAGACATCATTAAGTCAAAGAGAAGAGAGGAAAGCCTGCTGGAGAAAGAAGTAGTGAAGGTGACTATGGAGGATGTGCAGAAGATCACAATGTTGGCAATGAAAGAAGAGAGGAGAGGGATCGAGACGCGTTGCTGGCAATTCTATCGTTCAATGTCATGCTAAGAGCATCGGAAGCAGCTGAGATCAAGTGGGCAGGAGTAACACAGAAAGGCGGGATGATTGAGGTGCATGAAGGCAAAGAATGATCAGTTGAGACTAGATCGTCGTTCTTCAACTTTGAGACAAGATCGTCGTTCTTCAACTACGAGCCAGGCAGTGATGCGGACATCTTGATGTGCCGATGGAGACTCCGGACCAAAGGAAAGTGTCCATACGTTTTTTCGCATCTGGACGGCTCGAAGAAGCTCTCGAAACAAGCCATTTCGACGCTCTCGACGAAGATGCTGGCAGCGATCGGGAAGCCGGGAGCGACTCATCACTGCTTCAGAAGAGGAGGAGCCAACAACATGAGGAGAATCGGGCATTCAATGGAGGAAATTCAATGCAGAGGAAGATGGAGATCGGCGGCAGGACTTCAGCGGTATCTCACTGATGTTCCAATA
This sequence comes from Caenorhabditis briggsae, assembly GCF_000004555.2. Lineage (NCBI taxonomy): Eukaryota > Metazoa > Nematoda > Chromadorea > Rhabditida > Rhabditidae > Caenorhabditis > Caenorhabditis briggsae. The sequence goes on from NW_025543477.1 coordinate 7,520, forward strand.
GCTCAAGGATGTCTACAGTCTCAGGCAGAATCAGATGACGAAGAGAAATAATCTTGTAATATTTATAGCTTTTCTAGTTGTTTTGTTTGTGTTACTAACTTCTCATATCAGGTTCTATATCTCAAATTCTCTCTTGATCTCTAAATATTCTTTATTTCGATCTCCCGTTTTCTCCCCGAATTCCATTATCATGTAATATTATTGCTTGATTCCTTCCCGAGTGTGTGTGAGTTGCCACACTCGGTTGTATGTGTCTGTATCCTTTATACGACCTTATTATTACCACGTTAAACCTAAATTTGATAAACATGTGACATAAAATTCCTTTTTCGTAGTGATGAAACAGAAAAACATATTCTCTTGTAACGTAGAGGAAAGAGAACCAATTTTCATTGAACTGATAAGAAACCATTTCGAATCCTCAATGAGCAATTAAAATGGCTCATTCATTTGTAATGATTTCCGTCGAAAACTCTCTACACACAGAGTATGTCCAATCAGATCGTAATGTGACACGTGACACGTTTTAGGATAAGGTGCATTCGACCTTGTTCATCTCTTCATCGCACGACAGTACTCCACAATCTGCTTTGAGCTTAATTATCTCGGTCCCTATAAAAGGTATCAAAAATTTGTTCACTAGTAAAACATTTATCATAAAATAAACAACAGTTTATCAGTTGACAGATTTTTGATATCTCTTACAGGAAGCGAGATAATTAAGTTCAAAAGTATATGACCAGGTTGAGCCAGGCGGTCGCACCGGCCGATGGCTTTGAGTTCAATTATCTCGGTTTTTGCAAAAGATATAAAACATTTATCAATTAATTGGTGATAAAATGACAAACATTTTATCAGTTGGCAAATTTTTGATATCTCTTACAGGAACCTAGATAATTGAGCTCAAAAATAGGATGGCAAACGCATTTATGATTATCACGCATGCACTGCGATTATGGCCCATAAAACGTGCTCCCCGCGTACGCTGTATTCTTTATGATCTTCCTTTCCGTACAGTCCTTTTGGACTCTGCATCATAAAAATCGAAGGCTCCGCCCTCCCGACGGACTGGCGCGCTCTTCCTCATCTCAAAATTCATCAGACCATTTTTGACAATTTATGAGTATTCGGTTGACAAGGCGAAATGAGGTGAGTGGTCGATTTGATATGCTACTTTTTTCAAATTTCAACATCAGTAAGGATTTCGATTGGCCCGTTGGATACAATGATGCGAAGGAGCGTCTTGGAGAGAGGTGGGTATTAAAAGGACTCACTGATAGTGATTAAAAAAATAATCAAAATTTTAATTGAAACCGTTTCAAAGTTGGAACGGATGATTGGTGGCTCAACGGCGGCCGAGTTTTAGAAAGCTAACCAAACAGATTACTGCACCCCTTTCCTAAAAAGAGATCTGCGTTCGGGGGGAATCGAACCCCCGTCGAATGCTTGGAAGGCATCCATGCTGACCATTACACCACGAACGCACACTTCAAGATTCTTTGCCTTGTCGTATATAAATTAGCGGCCTGGCGCGGCGGCAGCCGCCGCGATATGTACACCTTGTTAGTTTATGTTGAACGTGGGCGTTCGTGGTGTAATGGTCAGCATGGATGCCTTCCAAGCATTCGACGGGGGTTCGATTCCCCCCGAACGCAGATCTCTTTTTATCCTTTTACAGATTCTCCCGACTCCATTTGGACACCAAAATCTTGGCATCCCACGCCAAACCACTCCCCAACGCTGACCCAGTAGTCGTCCCTATCTATCATTCCTCAACTTATCGCTTCAAGACCATCGCCCAATTTGATGAGCCCAACCATGGCTCAAACTTCGTCTACCGTAGATGCGGAAATCCGACGACGGAAAACGTGGAAGTTGTGATAAATGAGATTGAAGGAGGCGCCGGTTCCCTGTTGTATAATTCGGGTCTCGCAGCGATTAACGCAGTGTTCTGGGAGTTCTTGGGTGCTGGGACCCATTTGATTTGCATGAGTCCAATTTACAGTGGAACATCTTCTTTTATAAACGAGACTTTGAAACGATTCGGGGTGGAAGTGACATTTCTAAATGTGGAGAAGGAGAAGAACTTCGCAGAAGCTGTGGAGAAATCGATTCGTCCGAATACCCAGATGATTTATTTCGAGACGATTGCAAATCC
>NW_025543478.1:0-5902 GCF_000004555.2 Caenorhabditis briggsae
TACGGTAAGACGCAGTTTCCGGAAGTAAGGCCTTCTGGACTTGTTTAAATTGAGCTCACTATCAGAGAAATTTATCATCTCTTTTTTTCTTGTTTTTTTCGGTGATCCCTTGCATCGTTTTTACTTTATCCTTTAAGCTAAAAAGGCAAAAATTATCTTACCTGCAGAGTTTTCTCTGAATTTAAAATCTTCAAAACCGTCGTATTTTTGTCGATTCATAGAATTACTGTCTTCCATAGAAGTCGTATATATAAATTGAACTTTGAATAGTCAGCTGTCCCTGCAAATGCATCAATTCATATTCCGTTTCAGAGGTGCAAGTGGATTTCTATTCAGCTGTGCTCCGAAAACAAGCTCCGAAGCTGTGGGCAGCTCGATGGGGGCTTGTTCGAATCCGTGGATGTACCAATTTTATCAGCTGAGGAAGCGGTACACCTTGTCAATGATCATCAATCGGTGAGTGGATGATGTTCATTATTTTAGTTACATTTCGAAGCAAGTTGCGGTCGTTGGCGCGCCCATCGATGCTTTCCAATAGAATGTTCAAAAATTGAATTGGGGATTAGTGGGTGGAAAACATATATAGTAACAAATTTCAGGTTGTTGAAGAAACGATTCCACTTTTCCTACTGCACCTGAAACCATGCAAGGTAGGAGGACCAGAAGAGGAGCAGCAGCAGCGGTTGTGCTGCTTGAAAAAAATCAATGATTCATCAATTTACATTGCAATTTTCTGAAAATTCAATTGCTGTATACTATAAACTTGAACTTGAACTATGAACTTAACATTTTCTTGAAATATACAAAAGAAGTGGAATTGAATATATTCAAATATATTCAAATATATATTCAAAGAATCAAAGAAACCGTGATGTACCCATGGTTACTCAACTTCCAGACATTCCAGAATTCTCGAATCGATTTGTGAATTTATATTTACCACAGCAAAAGGGGCGGAGCCAACTACGTAGAATCCGAATATGTAACTGTTTTCACTGGAAAATCTACAAGAAAAAATAAAAAGACGAAAAACAAAAGTTTCCGACAGAAAAATGCCTAGTAAAGTTTGATGGAAGTCGGTAACGCACAATTTTTTGTTGTCTCCAGTAGCTAAAGACTTTTTCTAAAAGGAAATAATAACGAAATTTTCAGAAAAGTTGCCCGAAAAATGTACATTTCAGCCAAACTGGCAGTAAATATCGTGAAAATTTTTCAGCGACAACCTATAAAAATTATGTTTCCAATAGATAATACTACTTTTGAACTTAACAAAGACAAATTTTGAACAAAATTGGAGCATCAGAAAGTATTTTAGTTTTAGTCGAAAGCTGACATACTCATTGAAATACGCGCCCGTAAATCTACGGAATGGGGCATGGGGGTTTTCCCCAGAATGGGGCATGAGGGGTTTTTTTTCCGACTTTTCGGACTTTTTTCTCCCTTCCAAAAATCTGATGCCTCGAGCGAGGATCGAACTCAGGTTGATCGTTTCACACAGGGCTGGGAAAAATGAACGCCGGCGGCGCGGCGGCGGAAAAACGGCGGCAAATTTTAGGTGTTTCGCCGGCGAACGGCGGCGGCCGCCGGCGTTTTTATGCGCACTACGGTAGATAAAAAGTTGTGCAGTCCGCATTTATTCGTTTCCACACATCTCTTTTTGGCTAATTTTTGTCATTTCTCTCAAAAAGTTTTCTTTTTTCAATAAAAATGGAAGAAATCACAAACATTATGCTTTGAAAGTGATTAGTAGAGTAGTGGAAAGCGTTAGAGCTCGAAAAGTGAATAAAAATCGAAATATTTCAAAAAGTGGAAATAAGATGATTTAATGGTTGATCTGCTTGAAAACATGTAAACTTGTTTCAAAGTCGAAATCAAGGTTATGAGATGCAGAAAATTTGTTTTAAAACATTTTCCTCAATTTTTAAACTTATTATTTACTTTGTATAAATTTTATTAAGCTCTATACGGATGGCAGCGGTCAGATGAGACAAGAAAATATTTAAAAAATCTCGTTTCTCATCTCAAATCTTGAATTTCCCCCTGATTTCATTTTTTTTGTAATGCTAAATTTCGGTTCAAGGTGCAGACACTTTAGAGGTCAACAGGTCTCACCGCGACCGGGGGAGAAGAACGGGCGCCGCCTGTCTGTCTGTCATTCTACGTGTCTTTACGTGCAAGTGGTGCTTGTTTCGTAAGAAACGTGTGTTTTTCGTCGTCTTTTGGTCGTTTTTTTGGCGAGAATGAGAACGCTCTGGCGAGAATGAGAAAAAAGAAAGAAGTGAAGGTTCCTGTGATCAATCAGAAAGGATACGAAATGCAGGCCGAATTCAATGTAAAGTTGATGAATCTGCTGAAGAAAGGTCAAGGATCAGGGAATGTGGATGAGGTGCTCGAGAAAGCGTTGGATCTTCTGAAGAACCGAAATCAACAGCTAGTTCTCTTGGACCAAAATCCGGAGGCTTTGAAGCAAGTTGAGAGATGGAAGGCTCTTTCGGAATTATCAGGATCGTCTTTTTCGGCTTCGGATGAATCACGTTTGTTCGCTATGGCATCTCTGCTGTCTAAAGAGGCTCCGAGTTCGTCGAGAAGACAGGCTCCTCCTCGCCAGTTCTTTCGAGGAGCGGATTTCGGAGGAAGGCACTCTGAAATTCGACGTTTCTCGCCCGCCTACCCGTACCAAAATGGCCAGCTCAGAAGACCTCAGCAAGATGTCAATGTGGGAAGCAATTTTGAGAAAAGAGCAAGAGTTCAATGCTTCAGTTGCAAAGAATTCGGACATTACGCCCCCGAGTGCCCAAACAGAAGGTAAGGTTAACCCAGTGGGGATGGCTAGTAAGGCTGAATTTCGGGAACAAACATTAGCTAGCCCCTGGATTCTAGAAGTGATTAAAGGTGGGGGGACAGGAGATTTTTCGTAGTTTTTTTTGTAGCTAGAGTATGCATTCTACCGTCACGGTGTACAACGCTTAATGTCACTCTGCGTACAGCTGTCGTCCTCGCCTTTATGTCTGCAATCAAGCGTGCGCTTTCTCTTTGCTCTCGTGGCTCAGTCGGTAGCGGCGCCGCACCCTCAATCATCGCCCTCACAAGTTCAACTCCTCGAGGGGCATCTTTGAACGGAATTTCGAGAACATTATTTTTTTTCATGTCCCCCCCACCTTTAAGAAGGATTTTGAGATTAGGTTATTGAGATTAAGTTAGATTTGGTTATATTTCACAATTTTGAGCTTCCCCGACCTTTAAGGATTAGGAAAACGTCAAAGAAGTACGAGGTTTTTGTTCATGAAGAAGTTGCGAAGTTATTAGAAGCAGGAGTAGTAGTTCCCACGGATAAACCGTTAGTTTGTAGTCCCCTTCATGTAGCTGATAACGGAAAAAAGTTGAGGCTTATTTTAGATTTGTCAGGTCTTAATAAGGGTTTGAGTGTCCCCAAGTTTCGGCTACTAATAAAACGCCACCTAAACCGCCAACTTTGAGCTCATGTATCTCCTTTTCTGTGAATGCTATCAAAATGTAGTAAAATAACAAAATGTTGCTGATATTATGATAAACGTTTTGTCAGTTTATTACTTTCTGATATCGTTCACAGAAAATGAGATATATGGGCTCAAAATTGACGGATTAGGTGGCGTTCTATTAGTGTTTACGGTAAAAGTTGTTAAAGGAGGGTAGACATCAAAAATTTCAAAATTTTTATTTTTACTCAAAAGATATAACTCTGAAGTATAAATATAGCTATGTACTTAAAAACCTGAAAAAAACACTTCAAGGACGAAAAAATGCTTTTTCTTTTTTGTCACCCCAATTTCTTCACTAGCTTGCTGTTGCGGCGTCGCTTCATAATGTGAAAAACGCGATGGTCGCCTCTTACACGCGTAGTGTAGTGGGTACGCTCTTGGCTAGTATTCAGGAGGTCAGAGGTTCAATCCCTGCTGGTGTTTTTACTTTTTTCTTCCCTTGTTTCCTTCGGATTGAACTTTTTGAACTCGGAATTTTTGAAGGGCTACCAGCGTGCCGCCGAGGTATCAAAATCAGTTGAAAATGAAGAAACGTGTTTTATTATGTTAACAAATAAATTATGAAAAAAACTACAATTAATTTTTAGAAAGAGACATAACAATTGAAAAAAAAACCACATAATTAAAACAATACTCGTGCAGGGATGGTCGTCGGAAGGTGAAGGAAGCAGTAAAAATGAAGACGTCTCTGAAAACCCCAGTCATAAAACAGTTTTTTATTCCTAGAGTAATAACGAGAAGTAATGAGATAAATAGGAACAGTGAAGAAACGGTTATCGAAGAGAAAATAGTTTTTTTCGCATGCCTATAAAAACACGGGCGACTGGCAAAATAATCGGTCGATAGAACTTTAAATTTACATAAAAAATTTACTTTTATATGGGTTTTATAATAAATAAGAAAAAAGAGCTTTTTTAATGTTTGAAGTCGTTAAAAATTGAAAAAAAATAAAGTCGGGAAATAAAAAAATAAAATTGTTTGCGTGTGGGATTGCGTGCTTTAGGTGCGAACACCGCGACGTCAGAATGCACGCCCCCTGAAATTTCCCCCGAAATTTTTGCTGTCTGGCCCCCTTTAAATTTCTAAAATTTGGCCCAGGGTTCAAGGGTACATTGAGTTCTTATTAGTTGAGAAAGTAAATAAGATCGTGGGGTGTAGGGCGTTTGAGCCTAAGCCTATAATTTTGAGTAAAAAAGCAAAATAGTACAGGGTGGCTGTTAATTACCCGCAATAGTTTGAGATGGCGTAACTCGAAAACTGAAAATCAGAGAAGTATGAAACTTTACAGGGGTTATATCGATGTGATAACAAGTAATTATCATCTAGAGTTACTCCACCCGGTCCCTCTTCCGATCGATGACAGCGTGAAAACCTCTCGGATGGGCATCCACTGTGGCACGCAGGTCAAAGGGATCCATACCGCCACCAAGGAATTTTTTCAGGGCTTCAAATTTGGATTAAATTTAGCGTTACTCTTGCTTCGCAGAATCCCAACACGGAGAAGTGGAGCGAACTTAAATCCGTCGAGAAATCAGGCCATTCTTCTATGCTAGTTGAGGCTTGCAAATGAGTCTCGAACCACTGTTGAGACATTTTGAAGATGTGGGCCAGAGCTCTGTTCGGTTGGAAACCCCAATAGCATTCTAATAGGTGGGTTTGGGCTAATGGAATACAGAATCTTCGAAATTTTAACTTCTTTGCTGATTTCGACACCCTTATCGACGAAAAGAAGTGAAATATCGAAAATTGAGCAAAATGCCCAAAAACCATGAGCAGAGAAATGTTCGGATTGAAATTCGATAATTCTGATTTCCGCTAAAGGGGGGGGGGGACATGAAAAAAAAAATGTTCTCGAAATTCCGTTCAAATGTGCCTCGAGGATTTGAACTCATGGCAAGCTGATCAGGGATACAGGGCCGCTACCGACTGCGCCACGCGGGCGAAAAGAGGACGCGCGCCCGATGGTAAACATAAGGGTGAGGACGACAGCTGTACGCAGAGTGACATTAAGCGTTGAGCGTACCCACTACACTACGCGTGTAAGAGGCGACCATCGCGTTTTTCACATTATGAAGCGACGCCGCAACAGCAAGCTAGTGAAGAAATTGGGGTGACAAAAAAGAAAAAGCATTTTTTCGTCCTTGAAGTGTTTTTTTCAGGTTTTTAAGTACATAGCTATATTTATACTTCAGAGTTATATCTTTTGAGTAAAAATAAAAATTTTGAAATTTTTGATGTCTACCCTCCTTTAACAACTTTTACCGTAAACACTAATAGAACGCCACCTAATCCGTCAATTTTGAGCCCATATATCTCATTTTCTGTGAACGATATCAGAAAGTAATAAACTGACAAAACGTTTATCATAATATCAGCAACATTTT
>NW_025543479.1:0-3349 GCF_000004555.2 Caenorhabditis briggsae
TTCTCTTCAACTGGAGCAGCTTCAACTGGAGCAGCCTCGACTGGTTTCTCTTCCACTGGAGCAGCTTCAACTGGAGCAGCCTCGACTGGTTTCTCTTCCACTGGAGCAGCTTCAACTTTAGCAGCTTCAACTGGTTTCTCTTCAACTGGAGCAGCGTCGACTGGTTTCTCTTCGACTAGAGCAGCTTCAACTGGAACAGCCTCGACTGATTTCTCTTCGACTTTAGCAGCTTCAACTGGAGCAGCCTCGACTGGTTTCTCTTCAACTGGAGCAGCTTCAACTGGTTTCTGTTCGACTGGAGCAGCCTCGACTGGTTCCTCTTCGACTGGAGCAGCTTCAACCGGTTTCTCTTCAGTTACTGAAATCTGTGGGATACGTGAAATATTTCCTTCGATGAATTCTGAAGATTCCATCAACAAATCGAGTTCCAATCCGCAGAAAGTTTCAGCCTTCGAGAATACGAGCTCCACTTCGACATCAGTGAGAAGAGGTTTTTCGATTTTTTTGATTTCAGAATCAGTTCTCTTCTTTCTTCTGGTTTCTCTTCGACTGGAGCAGCGTCTACTGGAGCAGCGTCGACTGGTTTCTCTTCGACTGGAGCAGCTTCAACTGGAGCAGCGTCGACTGGTTTCTCTTCAACAGGAGCAGCTTCGACTGGTTTCTCTTTAACAGGAGCAGCTTCAACTGGAGCAGCTTCGACTGGTTTCTCTTTAACTGGAGCAGCTTCAACCTGAGCAGCGTCGACTGGTTTCTCTTCCACTGGAGCAGCTTCAACTGGTTTCTCTTCGACTGGAGCAGCTTCAACCTGAGCAGCCTCGACTGGAGCAGCTTCAACTGGAGCAGCGTCGACTGGTTTCTCTTCAACAGGAGCAGCTTCAACTGGAGCAGCGTCGACTGGTTTCTCTTCAACAGGAGCAGCTTCAACTGGAGCAGCTTCGACTGGTTTCTCTTTAACTGGAGCAGCTTCAACTGGAGCAGCCTCGACTGGTTTCTCTTCCACTGGAGCAGCTTCAACTGGTTTCTCTTCGACTGGAGCAGCGTCGACTGGTTTCTCTTCGACTGGAGCAGCTTCGACTGGAGCAGCTTCAACTGGAGCAGCTTCGACTGGTGTCTCTTCAACTGGAGCAGCTTCAACTGGAGCAGCTTCGACTGGTTTCTCTTCCACTGGAGCAGCTTCAAATGGAGCAGCCTCGACTGGTTTCTCTTCGACTGGAGCAGCTTCGACTGGAGCAGCTTCAACTGGAGCAGCTTCAACTGGTTTCTCTTCAACTGGAGCAGCTTCAACTGGAGCAGCCTCGACTGGTTTCTCTTCCACTGGAGCAGCTTCAACTGGAGCAGCCTCGACTGGTTTCTCTTCCACTGGAGCAGCTTCAACTTTAGCAGCTTCAACTGGTTTCTCTTCAACTGGAGCAGCGTCGACTGGTTTCTCTTAGACTAGAGCAGCTTCAACTGGAACAGCCTCGACTGATTTCTCTTCGACTTTAGCAGCTTCAACTGGAGCAGCCTCGACTGGTTTCTCTTCAACTGGAGCAGCTTCAACTGGTTTCTGTTCGACTGGAGCAGCCTCGACTGGTTCCTCTTCGACTGGAGCAGCTTCAACCGGTTTCTCTTCAGTTACTGAAATCTGTGGGATACGTGAAATATTTCCTTCGATGAATTCTGAAGATTCCATCAACAAATCTAGTTCCAATCCGCAGAAAATTTCAGCCTTCGAGAATACGAGCTCCACTTCGAGATCAGTGAGAAGAGGTTTTTCGATTTTTTTGATTTCAGAATCAGCTTCTCTCTTTCTTCTGGTTTCTCTTCGACTGGAGCAGCGTCTACTGGAGCAGCGTCGACTGGTTTCTCTTCGACTGGAGCAGCTTCAACTGGAGCAGCGTCGACTGGTTTCTCTTCAACAGGAGCAGCTTCGACTGGTTTCTCTTTAACAGGAGCAGCTTCAACTGGAGCAGCTTCGACTGGTTTCTCTTTAACTGGAGCAGCTTCAACCTGAGCAGCGTCGACTGGTTTCTCTTCCACTGGAGCAGCTTCAACTGGTTTCTCTTCGACTGGAGCAGCTTCAACCTGAGCAGCCTCGACTGGAGCAGCTTCAACTGGAGCAGCGTCGACTGGTTTCTCTTCAACAGGAGCAGCTTCAACTGGAGCAGCTTCGACTGGTTTCTCTTTAACTGGAGCAGCTTCAACTGGAGCAGCCTCGACTGGTTTCTCTTCCACTGGAGCAGCTTCAACTGGTTTCTCTTCGACTGGAGCAGCTTCAACCTGAGCAGCCTCGACTGGTTTCTCTTCCACTGGAGCAGCTTCAACTGGTTTCTCTTCGACTGGAGCAGCTTCAACTGGAGCAGCGTCGACTGGTTTCTCTTCAACAGGAGCAGCTTCAACTGGAGCAGCTTCGACTGGTTTCTCTTTAACTGGAGCAGCTTCAACTGGAGCAGCGTGGACTGGTTTCTCTTCAACAGGAGCAGCTTCAACTGGAGCAGCTTCGACTGGTTTCTCTTTAACTGGAGCAGCTTCAACTGGTTTCTCTTCAACTGGAGCAGCCTCGACTGGTTTCTCTTCCACTGGAGCAGCTTCAACTGGAGCAACCTCGACTGGTTTCTCTTCGACTGGAGCAGCTTCAACTGGAGCAGCCTCGACTGGTTTCTCTTCCACTGGAGCAGCTTCAACTGGTTTCTCTTCGACTGGAGCAGCTTCAACCTGAGCAGCCTCGACTGGTTTCTCTTCCACTGGAGCAGCTTCAACTGGTTTCTCTTCGACTGGAGCAGCTTCAACCTGAGCAGCGTCGACTGGTTTCTCTTCAACTGGAGCAACCTCGACTGGTTTCGCTTCGACTGGAGCAGCTTCAACCTGAGCAGCCTCGACTGGTTTCTCTTCCACTGGAGCAGCTTCAACTGGTTTCTCTTCCACTGGAGCAGCTTCAACCTGAGCAGCGTCGACTGGTTTCTCTTCAACTGGAGCAACCTCGACTGGTTTCTCTTCGACTGGAGCAGCTTCAACCTGAGCAGCCTCGACTGGTTTCTCTTCCACTGGAGCAGCTTCAACTGGAGCAGCCTCGACTGGTTCTTCTTCGACTGGAGCAGCTTCAACCGGTTTCTCTTCAGTTACTGAAATCTGTGGGATACGTGAAATATTTCTTTCGATGAATTCTGAAGATTCCATAAACAAATCCAGTTCCAATCCGCAGAAAGTTTCAGCCTTCGAGAATACGAGCTCCACTTCGAGATCAGTGAGAAGAGGTTTTTTTTTTTTCTTGATTTCAGAATCAGCTTCTCTTCTTTCTTCTGGTTTCTCTTCCACTGGAGCAGCTTCAACTGGAGCAGCCTCGACTGGTTTCTCTTCAACTGGAGCAGCG
>NW_025543480.1:0-1695 GCF_000004555.2 Caenorhabditis briggsae
AGTTTCTCAAATCAAAAAACTACAAAAAAGATAATATTTTCCTCACGTAAATATTCGCGGGGGGTCAACGGGGGGCCGCGGGGGGTGAGCCCCCCGGGTAGGTGCGGGCGGGAGAATCGCCCCCCAAATGGAAACCCTAACTTTGAAATCATTTTTTTTATTGAAAAAATTGTGAAAATCTCTACATTCAAAATAATTTCAGTTGCCGATATTGCCGAAATTTTTTTTCCGAAATCGGCAACGGCAATTCGGCAACTTTTTCTTCGTTGCCGATTTCGGCAACGGCAAATCGGCAACAAAAATTCGGCAATTTGTTGCCGCACAGGCCTGAAGTACTGTATCATAAAAATACTTCTTCAAGTAGTCAAGATCGGTTATGTTGAAATTCAATTCGAAATTATTGATATTGTTACAGTAATCCTTAACCAGAAGTCCTAACAAAAACTTTTGTGAAAACTTGAATTTTGACATGATATGAAACAGAAAAAAACTAAAAGCTGAAAACTTTGGGCGTAAGTTGTACTGCAACAAAAAAAATTTTCAGTTAAAGAAAATTTCAGTTTTCTAAAAATACAAATGAAAATCAATCATTCTTACATAAAATGTTCAGTTTCACAATTTCTATGAAACCTTGAAGTTTTTTTCTCCCCAATTTGTCGATTTCTAAACTCACAAATGCGCAGTCATCGATACAATATACGTATGATCAGTGCTGGTTGTTGATGTTTCATCAGAATGGAAAAAGAATCCATCGTACTCGATCATCAGAGTGACAACGTTATGTGGAAGCCATGTAAATGCGAAGAGAAGGACCTGCAAAGAAATCGGTTATCAATATAAAAGATCAGGGAAAAAGATCAAGGAAAAGGGTCCCAAGGGTGGAGGTGTTTTTTGAAGATGAGGGGCACTAGGAAGGCATTTCTGGAGAGTTGAAAGATGTACTTTTGTCTATGGGGCAATGATTATTCAGGAGATAGCAAAAGATTTGAAACAAGAAATAATGGAATAATGCCCTCTTGGCAGTCAACATTGACCAAATTTATCTCAATTCATGTGAGAGGTATCAAGAAGTGAGCAACTAACAAAATGTTTTTAAGATTCTGATAAACATTTTATCAGCTGACCAATTTTTGATATCATTCACAGGAAATGAGGAAATTCGGCTCATAGTTAGGGACTTCAATGACAGGTTTTCGAGTAGTTTGAGTATCATTCACCAGATAGAATTAAGAGTGTATTATTTTATAAAACGAATCATTAATATACAAACTTTATGAGAATGAAAATTTACGAACTTACCATACACGACAAAATAGTTGAGTTCTTCTTTGTTGAGCCAACACTGCCAAACGTTGCTTATTTTCTAGGCCATTTTGGACGGCTTCCTGAAAAATAAATTTATTGAAAACCATGGTAAAAAAAGGTAAAGACGGGACAATAACACAGAAAATTGTTTGAAAAAAATGTTAGAGACCAATGTTCACAAATATTTTTACAGTTTCAAGAAGTTTATAAGAGTGACTAAAAGAATGTTTTACACTTTCACCAAGGCTTTCCATGACGGGCGGGTAGCGAACGGGTAGCTGCTACCGGCCCGTACCCGTACCCGCCAGCTACCCGCCCGCTTGCTACCCGCCAGTTTTTGTGTGTGCAGACAATGCGCGAAATTTGACGACAATTCGATCAAATTTTTTT
>NW_025543481.1:0-1213 GCF_000004555.2 Caenorhabditis briggsae
TCTTCAAAATTTCCCTTTAAAAACTAATAACAGAGTTTCTTGACAAACCTTTATCTGTCATATCGTTGAGGATAGTTCTGGTCACTTGTTGAATTGCAGACAAAACTCCGCCTGTTTTCAATGACACTCCGTTTCGTGCAAGAGCCCAGGCTAGATTCATTGTGACAATTTCTTCCTCTAAGCCGATCTTTGATGGGAACGCAGTGAACAAAAAATGCAATTCGCAGGTGACGCATGAATCATTTAAACATATATGCTGGAGAACTATATTCCGAAGCGAAGTCATATAGTAAACGACTTGAACAACAGCGTTAGCAAAAAGATTCATTGCATGAGTCGATTGCATAGTCACATGTCGGATGACGTTCCATTTATAACATTCCACCGTGTCGTCTGTGGTTTTTCTTCGCCGGTTAGCTCCTTGGATGACTGGAGGCGCCCTTTTCTTGTACAATTTGGAAACTTTCACTTTCTCTATCGAAACAGGAATAGGGCTCTCCATCACTTTCTGATCGGATGGTATTTCGATGAACTCGTGGTCCAGAAAGTAAGGAACAATGTTGAAAAGTTTGAGATTGGTATGTATCCGAGGATTTGTGATTTGCAAAGCATAATGTATCGATTTTGCATTCTTCATTTCTGAAGGTGGCTTTCGTGGTCTATGAACGATTTGCGTCAGCTCGCTTGGCCAATTACTGACTAGATCTTCTTGTGGAAAAGGAATAGGAATAGATCCAACTGAGTGTGAAACATCATCAATTACGAAGGAGACGGGTGGTTGTACTGGCGGAAGAGCGAAAATGGTATCTTTCGAGTTCTCATTCACCAGTGGCTGATCTCGATCGGTAAAAAGATTTACCATTCCTGGAATTCAAAAAAATCATACACATTGTATTTCATTCACACTCACCCATGCTATTCCCAATGGCTAGAAAATTTTTAGTGCTAGAGTAATCGAATGACGTGATGATGGTAGTATCCATGGAGAACTCGATACTTGAGGTGACAGGAGACATCATATCGAGCATTCTGACTCCTGCTGGATAGTTGGTCCACGCATTAGGCTGCACATCGATTTGGTCTCTGTTGAAACATGTCTGATAGACGACAGCTAGACGATCGCAATATGATGGCATGAATCGAACGAATTGTGGACAGTGATTCATTGAGATGGGCGATACATGTTTATACATTCGAAGATCAAAAACTTTGA
>NW_025543481.1:1419-4516 GCF_000004555.2 Caenorhabditis briggsae
CTAATTGTCTTTGCCAAAAGTCTAGATATTCGACTGAAGATGTGTTCGTATCTATGAGTAGAACAGGGGAGAGCTCGCGAATCTTTCTTTTGCATTCCATACGAGTCTGTTAAATTTCACATTTTTTTGATAACTGGTTGAAATCAAAGTACCTTCTCTTTGCAATCTTCACATTGTCTCTCTCCAGAATCAGGACCAAGATGAAGGGATTTTTCCACGAGTTGACAGAATGAGGCCTGTTGGATCGAGGCATAGTTTAGAGTCAGAAAACTAACAGTTCCCTGTTCCACATTTTGCACTTTTTGACATCGAACACACCGCAAGTGTCTATCGAATTTGGTTACGACGGTAGAATCTACTGAATCTTCAAAATTTCCCTTTAAAAACTAATAACAGAGTTTCTTGACAAACCTTTATCTGTCATATCGTTGAGGATAGTTCTGGTCACTTGTTGAATTGCAGACAAAACTCCGCCTGTTTTCAATGACACTCCGTTTCGTGCAAGAGCCCAGGCTAGATTCATTGTGACAATTTCTTCCTCTAAGCCGATCTTTGATGGGAACGCAGTGAACAAAAAATGCAATTCGCAGGTGACGCATGAATCATTTAAACATATATGCTGGAGAACTATATTCCGAAGCGAAGTCATATAGTAAACGACTTGAACAACAGCGTTAGCAAAAAGATTCATTGCATGAGTCGATTGCATAGTCACATGTCGGATGACGTTCCATTTATAACATTCCACCGTGTCGTCTGTGGTTTTTCTTCGCCGGTTAGCTCCTTGGATGACTGGAGGCGCCCTTTTCTTGTACAATTTGGAAACTTTCACTTTCTCTATCGAAACAGGAATAGGGCTCTCCATCACTTTCTGATCGGATGGTATTTCGATGAACTCGTGGTCCAGAAAGTAAGGAACAATGTTGAAAAGTTTGAGATTGGTATGTATCCGAGGATTTGTGATTTGCAAAGCATAATGTATCGATTTTGCATTCTTCATTTCTGAAGGTGGCTTTCGTGGTCTATGAACGATTTGCGTCAGCTCGCTTGGCCAATTACTGACTAGATCTTCTTGTGGAAAAGGAATAGGAATAGATCCAACTGAGTGTGAAACATCATCAATTACGAAGGAGACGGGTGGTTGTACTGGCGGAAGAGCGAAAATGGTATCTTTCGAGTTCTCATTCACCAGTGGCTGATCTCGATCGGTAAAAAGATTTACCATTCCTGGAATTCAAAAAAATCATACACATTGTATTTCATTCACACTCACCCATGCTATTCCCAATGGCTAGAAAATTTTTAGTGCTAGAGTAATCGAATGACGTGATGATGGTAGTATCCATGGAGAACTCGATACTTGAGGTGACAGGAGACATCATATCGAGCATTCTGACTCCTGCTGGATAGTTGGTCCACGCATTAGGCTGCACATCGATTTGGTCTCTGTTGAAACATGTCTGATAGACGACAGCTAGACGATCGCAATATGATGGCATGAATCGAACGAATTGTGGACAGTGATTCATTGAGATGGGCGATACATGTTTATACATTCGAAGATCAAAAACTTTGATAAATTTTTCCGAGTGTTTGGATTGTCTGAAATGAAAGTAAATGACTGTGAATGAGAATGATACTGACAATGACAATCCACACGTTACTAAATGATGCCCCTGAACATCGAAATCTAGAACCTTGTCACTATGGCATGTAATAATTCGAACGGTTTCGAAGTTTTTTGGATTTTTGACATGAATCTGTAAAAAACAATGTTCGCATAAATGTTATTGTTGAAGGGAATCTCACCCTTCCCAGAGAATCTGCTGTGAATGTATTTGTACCGTTGTATCGAATGATTATACCAGTTTCGTCACTTTCTAAATCTGTCGTTCGTATTTCTTTTTCTTTCGCGAAATCATAAATAATTAGTTTGTGGTCGAACCCGCCGAGAACAAAAGTGGAACTCCCTGGTAATCGGTGCAATGATACCATATTTTGCATAGTTTTTGGACTGCAATGAAATTTCAGACAACTTTTCTTTTCATTGTTTTTATGATCACTTACCTATAGGTGCCAAGAGGTACTCCTTGTCTAGATGTGGCACGGAGATTTGTACTGGTTAAAGTGAAAATTGCGTTCTCTGTTGGTTCAATATGATGAACACCACTATGTCTTGAGATTGCGAACGCAGTATAACGGGAAAAGTGATTCGTAGGGAGCCAAGATGCAACTTTTCCCTACAATCTAGGTTTTAGTCGAATTAAGCAGTAAAACATACAGTTGCCGACCCTGTCCAGAAAAGCTCTTCATATGGGTCGAACTTGATTGAAGATACCGGATTCTGTATGACAGTATTGATGTTCAGAGGAGGGATATAACGCCACTGAAAACGATCTGTGATCGAGATATTTCTTAAAAGCTTACATCATTTCCTTGACTAGTTCCTGCGTTCGCCATTTTTTATCGAGTATTTCAGAGTAGCTTAAATTAATGTTAGTAGACGATATCTGAAAAAAATCTACTTAAAAACGAGGAATCGGTTAAATAATGAGGGAAAACATGGTTCGGACAGGTGGGGGGCTAGTTTATAGAGAAAAGGATTGCGGAAAAGTTCAAACAAGTGAAACACTGATAACTACAAGTTCTACTAATTTGCTAAATTTTTAGAATCGGCATGTGATAGAAAAAATTCGGTGTAGGTTTACGATAAACCTTTCGCGCCAGCGGGTGGAGCGGAGTGTCGTTGCATTTTGAAAGGCGCGAGAGAAGGGTTTGCGAGTGTGTCAACTAGAGGGTGAATAAGAGCGGATCGAGAAAAGCAGAAACAGTTTTTTTTTGAGTACTTATTCCGATTAAAGGAGATTTCCCGGAAAAAAATCTCGATATACAAATGTGTTGTTTTTCTTGTACGGCGTCGATGAACCCCTTCCGGCGGAAAATATATTTGAAAGCGCATAGCCGGTCATGAAGAGAAAAAGAGAGCACACCAACTGGGAGGAAAAGAAAAAGTGGGAAGAACCATCTGGGAGGAAAAATGGGCGGAGCCTAATTTGCAACCCTGGCACGGTTTTGCCGCATGGTTTTTTTCTTGACC
>NW_025543481.1:4667-13345 GCF_000004555.2 Caenorhabditis briggsae
CCCCGCCCCCGGCTCCGCCCATTTTTCCTCCCAGATGGTTCTTCCCACTTTTTGTTTTCCTCCCAGTTGGTGTGCTCTCGAGAAAAAGCTACGGTTTTCACAAATACTTCATGCGCCTTCAGTACAGTAGTTGGGGAATATTTTTTGGCCTATTTAATTCTCTGAGATTTTTGTTTGCTTCCGTTAAAAATCTTCAAATTCTCATGAATAATAATCAGCTGAACTTTCTTAAAAAGAAGAAAAAACTGCCTAGAATGGGTAAGGATAAAATAATTCCGAAGTACTGCATTCGGCCAAAAGGTTAATTGGAAGCCGGACAAGAATAATGAAACCTACACTAAAAATTTTCATAACAATCGGTTTGTTCTAGTCTATGACAAAAAAACATCAAAACCGCACTTCGTGATAGCCAACAGAGGTTTCCTGTTTCGGAGAATTCTTTCTTCCGAATTCCGGTTAATGAGAATAAATTTTTATCCCAGGTTCTGTTTTTCAACAACGAAGTTATTTTCAGATTACTGTAGTTGTCGTTGTCATAGTTGTAAAATTCCGGGCCGGGCCTGAGGAAAATTTCAAGGCCCGGTAGCAAAAATTTTGTCATTTTGAACCGGATTTTGAGCTCTCAATACAATTTTCTATATTTTTTGTGCTTTTTGAATTGTTTGTCTGTTTGATCAAAAAATATCAAAAAGAACTCGAAAAAAATTTTTTGATCGGAAAAAATCACATAAGGGTCCCCCCTTATGTGTTTTTAGAAATTTTCAAAACTTGTGGAATGACAGGCCCGCCGGGCCGGGCCTCCGAAATTCGGGAAAAAGCCCGGCCCGGCCCGTTACAAGTATGGTCGTTGTGGGACCTTCTGCCACGGCCACCGACGTTCCTCTTCCACCGCTCCGATTTTTTGTACTAGAATAATATTTGTTCACTCAAAAAGTTACAGCAAACACGGTAAAAGTGTTGATGTGAGAGATATATAAGACGGCAAACATACCACCACACTTTCCCCATTTCGGAGGTTTGGTAGTTACCTGTTTTAGGTTTTATGAGTTCAACCAAAAAATTTAATTTATGATATTTCCTTATTTTTGGGTAAACTTCTTTCGATGATTTCTGGCTACAAACAAGTGGCTCTTCTCCGATCGGTCGGAGTGTTCTCTTTGTTTCCTCTCCTTCGTTCATTTATATTATTATGCAAATAAGCTAAACCTAATTCTGCCTTCACCCACCATTCAGTCTCTTTCCAATTTTCTCAACCTATTTCTATACAATTCCTTAATCTTCATCTGTAATACAGATGACACACACATTTGCTGAAATTGAGACAAAAGATGGAGCCGGATACTACACTCCTAAAAATATCTTGAATCCAGCCATGTTCAGGTTTGTTTCTGTAAACTGATGATATTAAACTTTGAATAAAGAACGAAACATTTCGATACTTCATATTTTGTCAGCCTAAAAAATAAGACTTGTGAAAGAAGAGTGTGCATGTCCCTGAACGAAAACTACCGTAACCTGAAAATGACTTCATTTTCTTGATTTATTTTTCTAGGTTTCTATTGTCGGAATTATAAAACTACGACCTCGGTGTATGCAGACTCAGAACAAAAATTGAGAAATTTACGGGAAAGCTAAATTACTGTCATGGTTGCGGTACTGTTCGTTCCAACCTGCATCCACATCAATCGGCGTTTGTCTGACACAAATATTGTTTTCTAGACTGACATAATGCGAAAAGTGGTACATAGATTTGGTTAATCCTTTTTAAGCAGCGAGAATATTATTTTCATAGGTTAGCTGAAATTACAAGAGCCCTCAGCGAAGTGAACATGGATATAGAACAAGAAAAATCCCGCGATAGAAGACACACAATAAGCATTGACGAAACGACTCACGACGAATGTGACCGCTGTATAGCTGCGGAGGAACATATCGAAAAACCCGAAGATTCGTACGTTTCATCGTTCTTGTAAGATTTCCTACGCTTCATCATGTATTCTCGTTTCAGAAGAGTAATACCTGATAGTTGGCTAAAAACTGTCCAACGCCATGAAGACGAAATCGGAAAAGCACTGATCGTGTGCATTTTTGTGTCACTTGTTCTGTTAGCGCTGATGCTCATATTATCTGTTTGAATATCCGAACCTCTACTCATAAATGTGTTTCAAGTTTTTAATGTTTATTTAAATTAAAACCCAGTGTAAAGAGTTGATAATTTATTCAAAAATCAACGATAAACTCAACAATGAAGATTTACTTCTTCTTTGGGGCAGCCTTCTGGGCGGACTTGGTGACCTTTCCGGAGGATCCATCGGACTTCTCGACTGACTTGATGACTCCGACAGCGACGGTTTGTCTCATGTCACGAACGGCGAAACGTCCGAGTGGGGCATAGTCTGTGAAGGATTCAACGCAAAGTGGCTTGGTTGGGATGAGCTCGACGATTCCAGCATCTCCGGACTTGAGGAATTTTGGGAAGTCCTCGACCTTCTTACCGGTACGACGGTCCACCTGAAAAGTTTGATATAAAAAATGTCTTGAAAATATTATTAGTTACCTTCTCCTTAAGCTCGTTAAACTTGCAAGCAATGTGGGCGGTGTGGCAATCGAGAACTGGGGTGTATCCAGCGGCGATTTGTCCCGGGTGGTTCATGATGATGACCTGGGCGTGGAAGGTACGAGCCTCCTTGGCCGGGTCTTGCTTGGAGTCGGAGCAGACGGATCCACGACGGATGTCCTTGACGGAGACGTTCTTAACGTTGAATCCAACGTTGTCTCCTGGAACGGCCTCTGGGAGAGACTCGTGGTGCATCTCGACGGACTTGACTTCAGTGGTCACGTTCTGTGGAGCGAAGGTAACAACCATTCCTGGCTTGATGATTCCGGTCTCGACACGTCCGACTGGGACAGTTCCGATTCCTCCGATCTTGTACACGTCCTGGAGAGGGAGACGGAGTGGTCGGTCAGTTGGGCGTTGTGGTGGAATGATGGCGTCAAGAGCCTCGAGGAGGGTCTTTCCGGAAGCATTTCCTTCCTTGCGCTCAACAGCCCATCCCTTGAACCATGGCATGTTAGCGGAAGCCTCCAGCATGTTGTCTCCGTTGAATCCGGAGATTGGGACGAAGGCAACAGCCTTTGGATTGTATCCGATCTTCTTGATGAATCCAGAGACCTCGTTGGTGATCTCAGTGAAGCGAGCCTCAGAGAATGGTGGCTCGGTGGAGTCCATCTTGTTGCAGGCGACGATGAGCTGCTTGACTCCAAGGGTCTGGGCAAGAAGAGCGTGCTCACGGGTTTGTCCGTTCTTGGAGATTCCAGCCTCGAACTCTCCGGTTCCGCAAGCGACGACCAAAACGGCGCAATCAGCCTGGGAGGTTCCTGGAAAATACAATTTCTTAAAAGCATGACACGAAATCAATATTACCGGTGATCATGTTCTTGATGAAATCACGATGTCCTGGGGCATCGATGATGGTGATGTAGTACTTAGCGGTCTCGAACTTCCAGAGAGCGATATCGATGGTGATACCACGTTCACGCTCGGCCTTCAGCTTGTCGAGGACCCAAGCGTACTTGAAAGATCCCTTACCCATCTGTAAAAGAATCAATAAGAATCGGTTGGCCCAAATAACAAAATTACCTCCTGAGCCTCCTTCTCGAATTTCTCGATGGTTCTCTTGTCAATTCCTCCGCACTTGTAGATCAAGTGTCCGGTGGTGGTGGACTTTCCGGAGTCGACGTGTCCGATGACGACGATGTTGATATGAACCTTTTCTTTTCCCATGGCTGCTACGGAGTGAGCAAAGTGTTTCCCAACTGAAAGAAATAAATGTAAAATTATATAGACAAATCGAAAAACAGCGCTTAAGAAATAGTTAAGATGAGAAATAACAATTACGACGAAAAATATATGGAGAGCTTTCACACCAGTGCAAAAATTGAATTGCAACAAGTTGAGCTTTAAAAGGGATAACCGGAAAAAAAACAAAACAACGAGCAATAATCAACATGATTAGTCAGATGACGAGCAACGCACGTTAATTTCACAGGGCCCAAAAAATACCTTGACACTCTCCTTGCCTGCACATCTAACTCCCGCCGCGACCGGTGACCGTAATCTTTTTTGAACGCAGTTGGCGGGAAAGTAGCAACAGAGTCAAACAACAACGATTTTTTTCAAGTTTTCTCCGACAAATTAAAACGTAAAGAAGAAATAATTCCAGCAAAAATGTATAATTTCAGCAAAAATGTCCGAAGCAAGGGAAGTCGACAGTAGCAAGAAACAGAAAGTGCTGACATGGACCGAAAAATAGTGAGTGGTTATCTTTGGAAAGTAATGTTGCCCGAAGCGGGAGTTTAGTCTTTTTCTCAAATTTTTTTGAGTAGAAAAATTATTTTGATAATAACTTCTATGAAAATGTTGTTCGAGTATATATCCTAATCTTGAGTTTTTAGCCGACCGAAGACTCTTGACGATATCGCTCACCAAGAAGAAGTTGTCACAATGCTCAAAGGAGCTCTCCAAGGCAAAGATGTAACAGATAATTGGAAGTGTTATATTTCAAATAAAACTTTCAGTTGCCACATCTTCTGTTTTACGGTCCACCAGGAACTGGTAAAACATCTACAGCTCTAGCGTTCTGTCGTCAACTGTTTCCCAGTAGCATTTTTCGGTAAGGAAGAAAAATAATGCATTTTTAACACATAACCTGCAGAGATCGTGTGCTTGACTTGAATGCTTCCGATGAACGTGGAATTTCTGTTGTTCGGCAGAAGGTATGAAGATTCCAGAAGACTGCCGACGGAGACTATTCAATTTCAGATACAAGCTTTTTCAAAAACAACACTTGGTTCGAGTAACAAAGAGGATGTTTTGAGACTGAAGATTATTATTCTGGATGAGGTGGACGCAATGACAAGAGAAGCGCAAGCTGCCATGCGCAGAGTTATCGAAGATTTCTCGAAAACTACCCGTTTCATTCTGATTTGCAATTACGTATCTCGACTCATTCCACCAGTTGTCAGTCGATGTGCCAAATTCAGATTCAAATCTTTGCCAGCAGAAGTACAGGTTCAGAGGTGAATCTTTTCGATTTATTGTTTCTAATTTTCATATGTTTCAGACTTCGTACGATTTGTGACGCAGAAGGGACGCCAATGAGCGAAGATGAATTGAAGCAAGTGATGGAATACTCTGAAGGAGATTTGAGAAGAGCTGTTTGCACACTTCAGTCGCTGGCACCTATTCTAAAAAATGTGAGTTACATTCCGGTATTTCTATATGTTTATGATCAACTTGTGAACATTTGAAGGGCGACGAAAGTGCTCGCAACTGTTATCTTCGTGGTTCGTCGGATGCACTTCTCATTTCCGATCTCTGCAAAACCCTCCCTTCTGCCGATGTTCCTCAAATCATATCCATGACCAAAAGTATCACCAAGTCATGTACCGGAGTTGCTTTCATCCGCTGCTGTTTCCACCAAATGCTCGACGACAATCTTATTAACGACGAAAACATTTCTGTCATGGGAAAACTTGTGGCGGTAAGAAATTAATGGTCTCCGCACGGTCTCCCAAAGTGAAAATTTTTGAAAAAGCTCTCTCGTCGTCTCATTTTTCTTGGGTTAATAGAAGCTTATCACTAGACTCATGGAAACCACAGAAAAGTACGAATTCAAGCTATTTTTAGAGAGAAAACTATTTGCTTTGTTACTGAATCCTTCAGCTATTACCTGCACAAAATTTTGTGAAAATTGGAGCATTTTGAGCAAACTTATGAATCAATGAACGCCGTCTAGATCAAAACCCTGCATAACTCTGCGAGTATCTAACCAATCATCAATAGACCAAAAGTTTTTTAATGGATTGCTCTACAATTCCTCCGTCTTTGATTTTTGACTTTCGTCTCTGTTCGGATGTTAGGCGGTCAGAGAGTCGTCGATTGAGAGATTTTGGACTTTGGAGGCGATTTCCAGTTGGTTAAGTGTGGTCTTTTTTGCAAAAAGCAATCAAATATCAAATTTTCCATATTTTTTAATATGAAAGTTACTTAATTTGCATATAGAACAAGAAGAATTGCCCAAAAACTCAAAAAATCTAAAAAAGTTTTTCAAAGCTTCATAACTTGCTTGATAGTTTGAGATAAGTGTTGAAACTTATAACAGACAATCTCGGATATGATTTCTGTCACTCATAAAAAAATTGTCTGAAAATACCCATTTTTGAAGGTTTTTGGAACATTCTTAACAATTCATTCAGTTTTCCAATTAAATCTGTGAAAAAACTGTAGAGAGATGAAAAAGCGTGAGAGATGAAGAGACGCAGAGACATTTTTTTCTGTAGTTTTCTAATCAAAAATTTTCACGCTCGGAGACCGTGTCTCCGAACAATCCCCGAATAATTTCAATATTTTCAGGTTTGTGAGAAGCGTATTCTGGATGGATGCGACCTGGAGAACAACCTTCTCGATTTTCTTCTTACTCTCCGTGAAACAATTCATTGACTGCTGAACGTCGTGGATCAACTTTCATATCATATCTTAATTTACAATACCCGTGTATCATGTTTTAACCTCATGCATCAGTTTGTGGTCTCAAAACAAAGACATTTGGTTATAGAATTTCATGTTTTCACGCAGATCAAATGAATTTCCAATAAACGGTGTCAAAAGCCGTTTTCAGTTTTCCCAGATGTTTTCAATTGCAATACCTAATTACAGGTTCAGCCAAGAAAGAGATGTGCATATGCATTCAGAAAGATGTTTTCTCTTTTTTCGGTTCCCTCGCTCACTCATCGATTTCTTCCTCCCTTTTTCTCTCGGCTCCTTCTTTCTTTTTCAAAGAATCTATAGCACGTTTGCGTTTCTTTATTTTGGTCAGAATAAAGTTAATGTAAGCTAAATACTATTATTCGGGTCAGATTTCATTTCATATAATGAGAAGTATGCAAGTTTCTGAGATTTTGAGAAACTTTGAGAACATATCTTGCATTAGATTTCAGAGAATTTTTTGAAAAACTTCCAATTCGTATAAGAAGTGTCTGGACAGCGTCTTCTGGACCGTCTGCCAAACACGTGCCCGGTGGCTGAGTCTCCTCATAATCCGTTTACATTTTCTCGTTCATTCGCTTGTTCTTCACCTAGCCAACCTAACTTTCTATTTGCTCTTTTCCTGTATGTTTGTGTCCTTCTTCTTCATCTTCTCCTCCCACAAAATCTTTCATCATTCCGCCACGGGGAATTCCATTGTCTTGTTAATCACTCCTACTGTCTGTTTTCTGTATTTCTATTTTTTAGAAGACATAAATTCGCTTTTAGATTCAGTTATGGGCAATGTGGCCACCCGAAAACGTCCTGGGTGCCATCATACTGCCAGAAGTGATGAGAACGAAGAAGAAGAAGATGGACCAGCCAGGAAAAGATTGAGGATTGCAGAAAATCATACAGAAAATGAATATCAGAAGGTCCGTATTAAACTGAAAATAATGAAAACATACAGTGAGACCTGCAATAGAAGGGTCCCTAAACTTTTAAATTTAAGCCTTATTATCTGGGTTCCTGTCGCAGATGCAAAAAAGTTGTTCACTAACAAATTTTTCATCATAATATCAGCAATATTTTATCAGTTCACAGATTTTTGATTTCTTTCATAGGAACAGAGATAGTTGAGCTCAAACTGAGCAGTGTGTAAACTTTCTTCGATTTCTGAGTTGTAATCCTGATTGTTCTCAAATTCATTTAATTATACTTCAAACAACAAAATATAATAGTTCATTGTTTGATGATTTGATCAGTAACTGTATTTTTAGCAAACATCACAAGGTAATCTCTAACTGATCAATTGTGTGTTAAATTTGTTATTCAACACCCCGAAACTAATCTTTTTTTCAGCTCGCCTTCAAATCCCGTCTACAAAAACTCAAGAATTGTCGGCCCCATTTAAAAAGGAGAACATACAAAGTTGAAGAAGGTGAGATCGGCATGCCAACAGGAGTATTAATTCCTGAATCCCATTGTTTACCCACTTTTTCATGTTTGTGTGTGAGCATAGCTCACCACCACTTTTTGATATTGATAATGATCCGTGTCCGTCGGCACTTAAGATCAGATGAGATGATTTGTAGTGTAAGTACATACACGATCAAAAATGAAAAAAAAACTGTCACTGATGTTAGCGAAAATCAAAAAAGGGGACACTATAAACCCTGTAATAGAAGGGTCCCCTAATTTTTATCTTTGAGCAAATTTATCTCGGTTCTTGTCAAATGTTTTGAAGGTTTTACTGTTAACTATCCCTCAGGTCCTGGTCCTCTCTTTCTATTATGGTCCCACCCGCAGTGTCTATTTTTCCTCATCTTCTCTTCGGTTCCTAGTTTCTTGACAGTTTGAGTGCAGACTTCAAATTTTCAGCCGATCCTCGTCCTCCGTTACCCAGATTCATTGTGGACGACTACGACAACTATGAAAAACGTTAGCTTTGGAGGTTCTTGCCTCATTGAAAACAATGAAATTTTAGCTGAAACTGCGAATCGAAAAGAATTTGCTATTCCATGGTTTGAGCATCTTTTCCTGCCTGAATTCCCAACAAGAAGTGTCATCAATGAGAAGAGTTTTATTCTGGAACGCCAATTAGGTCGTGGATCGTTTGGAGTTGTTTATTGTGCAAGTGCAATTCATGACT
>NW_025543482.1:0-4002 GCF_000004555.2 Caenorhabditis briggsae
CTCTCGGAAAAGAGACCGGCGTCGAGTCGACTCGTATCGACACGACACGAGTCGACACGACACGACTCAGAGTCGACTCGAGGTTGTGTCGACACGAGTCGACACAGAGTCGTGTTGTGTCGACTCTGTGTCGATACTGTGTCGTTTCTGGTGTCAGTCGACACGATTTTTATCGACTTCAATAGTCCGACTGGTCGACTCGAATCGTATCGATTTTTGTGTCGACACGTTACTCTACTGTCGCACTCGTTTCAACTGTTTCCGGTTGTTTACGCTTTCACATATTTGTTTACATCATCGCATACACTTCGACTCAACCTTTTTTTTCTCTGACAAGGATAATATAAGGGGCACGGATGGTGTGAAAAAACGAAGAGAGCTTCTGAAAACCAATATTCCGACGAAAACTATATTAGAGAAACGGACCGAGAAGGAGTTGCCTGTACAAACCGAAGCACTCGCCACATCCCTATTCACACAGAACCCTTTATTTCCTTCGAGATTACGAGAAGAAGACCAATTCCGCGTGTTGTCACAATTTGAGCATTCGAGCTTGATCTAAGAAAATTCAGTTTCCTCGGAGATTTTCTTTAATATAACTCACTGTGACTGCATACCCAGTCGGTTTCCCCATAGATACGCCGACGGAATCACTTGAACATAATCGACAGAATTTCAGGATCTCTAGTACCTGCTCTAGTCCAACAAGAACGTATTCAAGACTATCAAAATCATCTTCCCCAGTCTCTCCACTTTCCTCACTCTTGTCACTTTCTCCACCCATGCTGTCATCACTACTTGGTTCGTAAACATACATTTTTTCTTCATCTTCCCCCAGATCTTCTTCCTCATCGTCGTCTGAATATTCTTCCTCGTCATCATCCACACCTTCTTCCTCATCATCATCATCACCCAAATCCATTGCGTCCGATGGCTCTCCCATGTCAAAATCAACATTCCCAGATGACGAAGTGGGCGCTTCATGTGAAAAAGATGCAAACGGAATTGCATCCGAAGATCTTCGCTTTCTAACACATTCTTCAGGAAAGTGAGACTTGCAGATGTATGAAATCTTATCGCCCCTATTCTGCATTTGCTTGGCGAAGCCTTCACCGAGAGCTTCTATCCACTTCTTTCTTTCTTCTCCATTTCTTGTGAACATCGTCACAGCTGTCGATGGCATCATCTTCCAGCAATAGCAGCATCTTCGTTCTTTCATGGCCAAAACAAATGAACCTGTTGAAATTTATAGCTTTTGAATTATTTTCAGAGTCAACCTAAACATCGTTAATGAAATTCAATTGAAATCTCAGAGATTCTTGAAAATTCTGTTATAAATCGATTAATGTTCGAGATTTTTTTCCAAAAAAATCGATTAATATTGAATTTTGTTGTCTAAAAATCGGTTATCGATGAAAATTTACGATTTTGTGACGAATTTTAACAGAATTTGTGAAGAAACAGAGAATTCAATCTGAAAAGAAACAAATGTTATCAATTTTTACCAGAACTGCTTCGAAAAAGCTGAAAAAATCGGAAGAAACACCGAAAACTAAGAAAAAAATTTTGAAAAATTCGAGTGCGAATTTTTCGCGCGCTTTTGTTCGCCGGTGGCCTAGAAAAGCAAAGCTCGTCCCTAAGGGCTTTCAGTGGAAAAACAACCGTTTTTCGATGCGGTTTTCTCATTTTAGGAAATTTTTTTGAATTTTTTCTTTATTTTTATGTGAATCTACATTGAATTCTACACAAAATAAAGCAATGAAATTTTTCACCGCACTCCACCTTTAAAATATATTCGAAAATCCAATTTTTCAGAAAATACGCATTCAACGGCAACGAATCGTGCAGGAACAACGAAAGAAGCTTCTTGTAGAGAAAATATAGAATTTTAGGCCTAAATTTTTGAATTTTCAGACAATTTCGGCGCGGAAAACAATAATCGACACGATCGCAGAAATAGGAATACACCAGCGAGACGATCGGGATTCAGAGGGAGCAGACCGGCGGGACAAAGTGCGTGGATTTGGGATTTTGAGGAAATTTCTGGAAAAAGAGTATTTTTGTGGAAAAAAGCCCAATTATGTGCCTACATTGTTGCAAATTGGCTATAAATATCGATTAAAAAACTGAAAATTCGCTGAAAAATCTAAAAAATTGCCAAAATCCGATTTTTCGTAACATTATCGATTTTTAGACGTTTCGGACACAATTTTGTCTATTTTTAGGCCGAAAATTGACAGCAAACCCAATTTTCAATCGAATTTTTCAAAATTTTCAGCCTAATTTGCGCATATTGGAACTTTCTAGCCAAAAATTCTGAAAATCGGACATTTTCAGTATTTCTAGCTCTAAAATTCAGATTTTTCAATTTCCAGAGCAATTTCCGTTATCAGGAAGTCCACAAAAACCTCCTCCACAAATTCGTTCATTCGAAACTCCGCCCCCTTCTTTTCATCCGTGGGAAAATACTCATCTGCTTTGATATTATCTGCTATTTACTCGTCTGCTATATTGGCTCGTCTGCTATAGCTAGATCATCTGCTATATTGGCTCATCTGCTATAGATCATCTGCTATATTTGTCTTATCTGCTATTTTTACTCCAGTTTCAGAATCTCGTCTGCTATCAGGAAAATCATCTGCTATGGGTTTTCTAGTCTGCTATTTTTTGGGTAAATTAGTGAAACCTGAGCTTTATTAACGCTGGCGCGCAAGTAACTTGAACATGGCAAGTCAGATTCTAGTAAGTGAAGAATTCGCTGAAATTTTGGCGCTATACTAGTTGGAAGGGGTCACTTTTTTTCGCGATTTTATCACTTTTTTCGACATAAAAATGATCGCTGATTATTTCTATGATTTTTAAGTTGTTAGGACACAAAAAATTTTCCATCAAAAAAAAATTTTTTTGCCGATAATTTCCAAAAAATAGCTGTCAAAATGTAATTCTCGGATTTTCTGATGCCATCAAAAATTTTTTAGCAGTTTTTTTTTCATTTTTTCAAACATTTCAATTTATTTTTTTCGTTTTCACTTAGAATTTATTCTGAATTTGCAGATTTCTTTCCTGGAAGCCTAAGCCTATTTCAGTAATGGCAATAGTTTTAACGGAGGAGCTGCGAATTGTCCTCAATGTTCTAGGCTTAGGTAAAAATGGTAAAAGCTAAAAACATTATATTGCTCATTTCAAAGTTGTTGTTGTTGTTTACGTTNTAGTCGAGTTACATCTCCTAAAATAGTTGAACTAGTTCGTCAAAATGTCTGCTCAGGCTGCTCTTTTAAGCCTTAGAAGCTTCAATTTATTCTCTGGATGGCCCGAAGTGGCCTCGACGACCAAGGACGAGTTTGACGATTATGTCGCCGCAAGAGGTCTCTTAAAATAATTAAAATCCATTCAGGTGAACCCATTCGATTCAAGTTCGAATGTAACAAAAGAAAATGCAAAGCTTCACGCCTTGTCGTCAAAGTAGGCCTGTTGAAAACCACATTTTTCGAAGGTCTACACTGTGATCGCAAAAAGTTTTTCCTTTTCTCCTTCCTCTACGTCACCTCTTCCATGAAAGTCGAGGAAATGGCACGTAATGTTGAGGTAGACCCAAACACATGCGTGCAATGAGGTCAATGGATTCGTGATGTGATGGCCGAGAACTTCAACAATCCAGTCATCCAAATCGGGGGAGTCGGTACCATTGTGCAAATTGATGATACAAATATTGTCAAGAGGAAACACAATGTGGGCCGAATGGTGAGGGATGGCTGGTTAGTTGGAGGAATTAAGGACGGCACTCGTTCGGTGTTCGTCGAAATCACAGGACGTCGTGATCAGGCATCTCTCGAAGCGATCATTACTCGATATGTCATTCGTGGCACCACAATTCGTACTGATTGTTGGGGAGGTTATAACGGTTTGGCAGCTCTTGGATATGTTCACGAGACGGTGAATCATTCGCTCAACTTCGTGAATCCAACCACTGGTGTCCACACTCAACGTGTTGAGTCACTTTGG
>NW_025543483.1:0-6431 GCF_000004555.2 Caenorhabditis briggsae
TGAGTAGCTGTGGCCTAAGTTTTTTTCATAATTTGGGTTTCTAGGCCACCAAGGAGAAATTGTCTAATTTGAGGATAGCTAGTCTCATTGTGGCTCATTTTCAGCCAAATTTTCTGGAATTTTCAAGAGTCAAATAATGAATTAAAAATTGTTTTTATCAAATTCAAGTTTTTCGGGGACTAGGTTTCGCCTGATTTGGGTTTCTAGGCCATCTACGCAAGTAAGGTCTATTTCAGCCTATGTCTGCTCATTTTCAGCGTAATTTTCAGGAAAACTCACGATGAATGATCCGGTTGGTGTGTGATTTGGTGGCGAGGTGTCATCCAGCTCCTGCTTAATTGGTCTATCGATAAATTTTGGAATCGGTGGCAGATGATTTGGTGGCACCTGAACGCCCTGACGTGCCAGCATGTCCTCGAGCTCTTTGACACGGTCCGCGTACTTTTGGGCGGCCGCCTCGAGATTTTTCTGGTGCTGTTGATGCTTGAGAGCGTGTTCTCTGTCTTTTTGAAGAACTCGAATATAGTCGCACGAGGCTTTGAGAATCGTTCCTTTGTTCAGCTTCATTTCTCTGGAAAATTCGGGATTTTCAGGGTTTAGATTGAGATTTAATTGAAAATAGATGTCAAATTCGGATTCAGCGCAAAATTCTAACCCGGAAACCAACAAAAATCAAAAATTTTGATGGTGGCCGAGTTTTTGGATTTTCTAGGCCACCATTGGCAAAAGTTAGGCCATACGAGATTTTTGACCTGTGACGAAGTTTTCTAGGGTGATTTGTGATCAGAAATCCGATTTTAATGTTTATTTTCACCTAGAATCATCAGGAAAATCAGAAAATACAAAAAACTACTTTTTTATTGAAAATGTGGATTTCTAGGCCAACTATGGGAACTTTTCTACACGAAATCCTCATTTTTATTATATAAGACTTGAAAATTATTCCTCATAAAAATGCACATCGGAAAGCAAGAAAAAACGAAATGTTTGATGGTGGCCGAGTTTTCGGATTTTCTAGGCCACAAAATGGAAAGTTAGGCCACGCGAGATTTTTGGCTTGGGACCAAATTTTCTAGGGAAGTTTCAAACGGGAAGACTGAATTTAATACTTATTTCAATCTAGTTACATCAGAAAGACCAGAAAATTAATTTTTTCTAAGAATTTGGATTTCTAGGCCACCAGTTGGAAAGTTAGGCCACGCGAGATTTTCGGCAAGAGACCATGTTTTCTAAAGCAGTTTTTAGCAAGAAATCCGATTTTGATGTTTATTTCTATCTAAAATCAGCGGGAAAGCCAGAAAATTGACTTTCTGGATTTCTAGGACACAATAGGTTGAAAGCTAGACCACCATTCTTTATTTAGGTGTATTTTCGACATGAAACTTCAAAATTCACACTTCGAGAATCAAAAAATTCAAATCACTTGTGAAAATCTACCCCCGAAAGCAAGAAAAAACAAGATTTTTCATGGTGGCCGAGTTCTTGGATTTTCTAGGCCACCAGTTGGAAAGTTAGGCCACGCGAGATTTTTGGCAAGGGACCATGTTTTCTAAAACAGTTTTTAGCAAGGAATCCGATTTTGATGTTCATTTCTATCTAAAATCAGCGGGAAAGCCAGAAAATTGACTTTCTGGATTTCTAGGCCAAGAGCGGCTGAAAGCTAGGCCACCATGACTTACTCAGATGTGTTTTTTGGCAGCATTTGTCCCAACTCCTTGATTCGGTCGTTGATGTTGTACCGTCGGCGGCGTTCGACTGAACAATGTATGAATTTGAAAAGTTTTAAGAGCGCAAAAGTTTTTTTCAAAAAAAAAAAAATCTAAAATTTTTTTAATTTTCGAAATTTTCAAATTTCGCGCTTAAGCAAAAAGAATAAAAACTCACTCATATTATGAATATCCTTCTTCCTACGGTCCCTGTAATAGTCATCCGGATCTCCATTGCTTCCGCCGCCCGAGCCTCCACCGGACGCTCCGCCCCCTCCGCCATTCTGAACTCCGCCCAACATTTTCTCGATATCGATTGAGCCGGTTGGCGCGGAACTTGAAACGATCTGAAAATATTGATTTTCAGAAAATTGAAAAAAAGAAAAAAAATTTCAAAAAACATTTTTTTTTAGATAAGAATCTTTTTTGTTTCGTTCGAAATTGGACACAAAAAACCGGTTGATATGTATCAATTTAAAGGCGCATGACACTTTCAATTTCATTTTTTTTAGAGATAAAAGATAAGAGACTTAGAGAAAATGAAAATAGAAATCGATCAAAATAGAAAAAAATTCGAAAAAAGCTTTTTTTTTTGAAATTTTCAGAAAATTGAAAAATCTCCAAAATTGCTCCCAAACGCTTCTGAAAGCGTGCGAAACTATTAAACTCCGCCCCCCCCCCCTAAAAGTGGGCGGGGCCTAATTCACTTACCTGTCTATAATTCTGAGATAGGCCTCCTGGACACGGTATCGGACTACTGGTGTGCACATTTTGCGAGCGATCGCTAGCTCCTGGAATCGGGCGAGCCATGGACATGGATTTTGGACCTCCACCAATGGTCATCTGAAATTTCAGAATTCTGGAGTTTCAGCCAAAAAAATTATTTTAATTTGAAAAAAAAAAAATTTTTTTTTTAATTTTTGGGCTTTTTTGGGTTAGAGATACTACAAAAAATGGTCACACAAAAGGATAGTTTTCTTAGAATTCCGAAAAAAAAAGTTTCAAAAAAAAAGTTATCAAAAAGCAAAGGAC
This sequence comes from Caenorhabditis briggsae, assembly GCF_000004555.2. Classification (NCBI taxonomy): domain Eukaryota; kingdom Metazoa; phylum Nematoda; class Chromadorea; order Rhabditida; family Rhabditidae; genus Caenorhabditis; species Caenorhabditis briggsae. The sequence goes on from NW_025543483.1 coordinate 2,739, forward strand.
AAAAAAGGTGTGTGAATGTTAGATTTGGGGAATACTGTAGATGTCATCTACAGTACCCTACAGTAAGATACTAACCGGTCGGGAAGAGCCACCGCGGCCGTGCTGTTGCTCCTCCTCGTCCATCGTCATCAGCTCGTCCATTATTAGGTCGTCGAGCTGGAAGAAACGGCAAGTAGTACGGTAGGTTGGTAGGTATACGGTAGGTGGGCTTTAGAGGGTTAGTATGTAGGGGATTACGGTAGAGGAAGCAGCAAAAAAATCATGCACATTTTTTTTGAATTTTTGAGCCTAAATATGTCCAAAAATACTGAAATCCAAAAATTCGAAAATTCGGAAATTCGAAAATTCAGAAATTCAAAAATTCAGAAATTCAGAAATTCAGAAATTCAGAAATTCAGAAATTCAGAAATTCAAAAATTCAGAAATTCAGAAAAATTCAGAAATTCAGAAATTCGGAAATTCAAAAATTCGGAAATTCAAAAATTCAGAAATTCAGAAATTCAAAAATTCAGAAATTCAGAAATTCAGAAATTCAAAAATTCAGAAATTCAAAAATTCAGAAATTCAGAAATTCAGAAATTCAGAAATTCAGAAATTCAGAAATTCAAAAATTCAAAAATTCAGAAATTCAGAAATCAAGAAATTCGGAAATTCGGAAATTCAAAAATTCAGAAATTCAAAATCCAGAAATTCGGAAATTCGGAAATTGCGAAATTCAGAAATTAAGAAATTTATCGACACTTATTTTTTGCCAAAATCTACCGTAACCCCTTGAATAGCTTCAAAACAGGAAAAATGAAACATAGATACAGCGAATAAAACAAACGGTTAGTTGTACAGTAATCCTAAAATTTTCAGATTTTCCAAAATTCCCGCTACAGTAATCCCAAAATTGCAAAAAAAAACCCACATCATGTCCAAACATATTCATGCCACCGCCTGGAATCGGACTCTCGCCAAATCGCTGAATTTTGTCATTGTCCGGTGGTGATCCACGTGGCTGAAAATTTCAGAATTTCAGACAAAAAAATTTTTTTATTAAATTTTTTTTTTGAAATTTTTCAATTCTGACAGAATATGGTACTTTGTGTATTTTCAGACTGTTTCAGATCAATTTCGGAAAGTTTTCAAAAAATTTTTTTTCAAAAAAATTCAAATTTCGCGCCCAATCTCTCCAACCTGCAATCGTCTCTTGGGCATTTTCGCTGATGGTGGTGATGGTGATTTGCTATCACTATCACCATCGCTTCGAATCGATGAAACGTATTGATAGAGCCGCTGGTCGTCGGCCGACGGTGGCGACCATCTGGGATTAGTGGGGGCGGAGACTAGGCGGCGACGGTTTGGAAATGGGCGGTGCCCATTTGAAAAATCATGGGCCGAAAGTCGTCCGGACCCTCCGACCAGAGTGGATAGCGTCTCATTTGAGAGATCATTCGGATGGTGGTCATCGTCATCGGCCATCATTGTGTGTTGTGGTGTGGTGGGCGTGGCTTAGGTGTGCGAAGCTTATTTTTTTGTGATTTTGAGGATTCAGTAGAAGTGTCCTAAATGTCAAAAATCCAGTAGGTTCGACGAAAAACGGAGGAGAACGAGCGACAATGATGCAAAAATGAAGCGAAACGAGTCGGGAAGGAAAGGATAGGGTGGGCGGAGCCTAAAGTGGGCGTGGTCTGTTTTTTTTTTGTTGGGGGCGGATTTAGAGGCTTCAATAGAGGCGTCCTAAGTGTACAAAAATATAGAATATTCAAGAGAAACCGAAGAAAAAATGAGCGACATTGAAGAAAAAGAAGTCCAGAACAGTGAGAAACTTCAAAAGAGGGCGGAGCCTATTTCTAAAAGAGGGCGGAGCCTATTTCTAAAAGTGGGCGGAGCTTAAATTTCTTGAAATACAATTCTAATAACTTTAAACTAGGTTCTAGGAAGCCAAAAGTTTCGATTGAGAGAATTCAGAGCATCTAGAGCTTTGTAGCATATTTTATAGTCTACTGGGAAAATGGGCGGAGCCTAAAGAGGGCGGGGCCTAATTTTCGGAGTCTGATCAAAGTGCGTTTTATATAACATTTTATGTATTAAATTGACAGGAAAATGGAAAAAAAAGAAAGAGAAAAAAGTTGTTTTGATAGAGATATGAAATGAAATTATAGAGGAGAGAGAGAGAGAGAGAGAGAGAGGCGCAGAGAAATAGTGTGTCCTTCAAAAAGAGCAAAATAAGTATAAATGACAGACATGTGATGATTGAATGGAGAGGAGAAACTTTCACTTTTACAGAAAGGACACTGAAAATTATAGACAACAAGAAACATCAGCAGCTGGAAACTTCTAGAATCTACAACTCTCTTGGAACTTGACGTTTTTGAATGATTCAAATTGTATAATGTAGCGTTTGAAATTCTCTACAAAATGATATTAAATTCAATACATTATATATTTTTGTTAGATTTGAAAAAGTGGTTTTTGAAGCGGGTTAGAAGGAAAAGTGGGATGAGAGCTTATTTTAGCTCATAACTTTTTTCAAAATTGACATTTTCGAATGATCTAAATTGGAAAATGTAGAATTTAAAATTATCTACAAAGTAATATTAAATGCGAAACATGTAACTCATTTGATTTGTTTGAAAATGTTGATTTTGAAGCGAGTTACAAGGCAAAGTGTGAGAGGCGCTACAATTTGGCTCATAACTTTTTTCAAAATTGACATTTTTAAATGATCTAAAATGGAAAATGTAGGATTTAAAAAGAGCTACAAATTAATATAAAATAATATTATATTTTCTAGAAAATAGGGAAAATAGGAGCCAGGGAACCCGAGGGGGGGGGGGGTACAAGCTGCAAGGTGGAGAGGTACCACAATTCAGCTTGTAACTTTCTTCTAAATCAACATTTTCGAATCATTTAAAATCGAAAATGTAGGATTTAAAAAGGGCTACACAATCACACAAGTTACATTATGATAAAAATGAGATTCCGGGAGATATGGGACATGTAAACTTCATATTGCGAACCGAAAAACGGAAAAAAAACGAAACTGGCATTTCGTGGCTAATTTATGCCGATTTTGAGCTGTTTTCAATTCCGGCCAGTTACTCAATTTAATATAATTTTGTAGAGCTTTTCAAGATCTACAGTTTTCAATTTAAATCATTTAAAAATGTTAGATTTGAAACAAGTTATGAGCTTTGAAAGACTTAATCCTTATTTGAGCTATTTTTCCCCAATTTCAAGCGATTTTCAGCTCTTTTCGAAATTGAGAAATGATTCAAATAATATATCATTTTGAAGAACTTCTCAAAACCTACATTTTCCAATTTAAATAATTCAAAAATATTCAATTTAAAAAAAGTTATGAGCTTTAGAGTATTTGATCCTCATTTTTGATGTTTTACGCTATTTGAGGTCATTTTCAAGCGATTTTTAACTATATTTAGCTATTTTAAACCCTTTTGAAGCTAGGTATTTTCGAATCATTTTCACTCTTTGTGTTCCCCAAAAAGGACCATATGCCATTAAAAGAATTGGCATGTCTTGATTACTAATTGTATTGACCCTCACACTAATTAAGGGTAGCATATGGTACCAAAAGGCCGAATTATCTAAATTAGCTAGAAAACTTAGGTCAACTAGATAAGCTGGAAAATTAGATATTGGACAAAAAAATCGATAAAAATCAGGCTGACTGGGGGGTTGGTTGCG
>NW_025543484.1:0-8081 GCF_000004555.2 Caenorhabditis briggsae
TGTATTTTGAAGTTGAGGTATTTAGGATAGAGCGCACTTGCAGAAAATGTACAAACTTTTTTTTTTAGGTGGTCCCCAACGCAAATTGCACTGGAGTGACATCACTCACCGCGATGCCATCCAATTTTTCAGAATCCGAGCCTTATAAAACAGCGTATAAAGTGGGTTTTGAAATTTTAAAAGAGTTTAGGCTACTGTAAATTTTCATACTACGTTTGATTTCCAAGCAAGTCTGAAGTTTGAAACTTTTGAGAATTTCAGAAAATTCCAAGTTCCTTGACACTACCGGCTGTCAAGTTCAGGCTAATTTATCTCGCTTCCTGTGAAAGATATTGAAAATGTGTCAACTGATGAAATGTTTGTAGAATTATGATAAACAATTTATCAGTTGACAACTTTTTTATACCTTTGACAAGAATCGGGATAAATTGATTCAAAAATGCAGGGTACACAATAACAAAATTTTCCAGTTCTGGTTCCGCAACCTGCTCACTGTGGCTCTTCCCTTCATAATGTGCTTTTACCTGAATTTTGCAATTATGCATCGTCTCCGTATCCAACACCTCGGAGCTAAGCTCTTCCGCTTCGCCACGTCAGAACACCGTCAAAATATTCGAGCAGCCACGTTGATGTTGGTAGCTGTCACATGCTCCTATCTGGCATCCAACCTACTGAATGTGATCGTTTACACTTGGGAATTGGTGGATAAAGAATCGCTGTTATCTGAAAACATCCGTCCATTGTACACCTTATCTTCGGACTTGGTATCTCTGCTTACGGTAGTTGCCAGCGCTTGTCGACTTCCGATTTATCTGGTGTGCAATGCGAGAATCAGATGTGAGGTGTTGGATTATGTGGACACTTGTGTGTTGACACACTTGAATATCAAACCGTATACGGTAAGTGCGCTCTGTTGATAACTTTGGCTTCTCTTCTAGTTAGAACTACTAACTTAGGATCGTTAGTTTTGAGCTCGTAACTAACTAAAATACACTAAAAATACGCACAAATCAGGTAAATCAGTTTTTTGAAAAATTTCGAAGTTTTGTTTTGTGCAGAAAATCATTTAGATTCGAATAATATTAAAGTAAACATTCAGTTTTTTTTTGTGAATTTTCAAGAAAAAATCTGATTGGGGTTTTCAGCTATTTTAAAGATTATTTTCCGCTTTTTCCGGTTTTTTTCGTTTAAAAGGTGATGGGACGATATTCGTGAAGATTACTGTAGATTACTGCAGCAGCTAATTCCCTTGTAGTTTTTACAGTATTAACCAATTATCAAAATTCTAAAATCTTAATTTTGGAGCCATTTATGACTATTTTTGGTGGCCCAGAAATCCAAAATTAGAAAATATGTCTATTGTTTTTAACAAGTTGATTTGATAGTTCCAAATCAATTTTCAAATTTCAAAAATATTGATTTTGAAGCGAGTTATGATCATTTCAAGTTTTTGGAAAATTCTGGCCTAGTTTTGGATTTCTAGGCCATCAAACTAAATTGGCTATAACTCGCTCCAAAATTAATATTTTTAAAATCTGAAATCTGATTTGGAACTGTCGAATCATACTCTTTAAAACCATATTCACCCTGGCCTAGATTTTCCAGATTTTGGGTTTCTAGGCCACCAAAATCAAGAGTTAGAAAAAAAAAATCACACCCACTTCTTCGCATGTCCCCTCTCTATCGCCTCTCTCTATTCCAGGGTCTCGGCAGTAAACGATGCCGAGCAACTACAGTACGCTATTGTGACACTGGCAGCGGTTACATGATCTACGATGTAAGTTGAGGAGACAGTGACCGAGAATTTTCTAGGCAGTAATTAAAAAAAGAAAAAAAAAAAGAAAAAATTCAGACGAAACAAGAAACGGAAGTGATACCGAGTCCAGTGGTAAGATAACAGAGCTCTAACACTTTTTCTTTTTATACTCCAGTTTTTTTCGATTTTCCTTTCATATAGCGTAACCCTGTAGTAACTTCTTGGCATGGGATTTTATCTATTAATGATCTATTATTGATTTATCGATTTTTTCAGGCGCCCAACAAGAGAGGCGAGCGAAGGGTGCGATCAGTGGGTACTGGGCTGGATCGTGTGGTGCTGTCAGTGGCTATGGGAAATATAAAAGCGTCACAGAGCAGTGCTCATTTGACTGTTCCACTTAATAGTAGTGTTATGATTATTCAGGAGGAATAACAAAATTTTTTTGAAATATATATTTTTGTATGCACATATTATTTGTCTTCTTATGCGGTTATAAACTTTTATATAAAAATTCAAAATATTGAACAAAATCAAAATATTGAACAAAAATTAGCCTTTTTGAAGCGCCTCCATCTGGCTGGCGCGCCTACGGCGCGAGTCCGCGCTAGTCGAGTTGGTCTTGACATAACTCCTTCAGAAGAAGTGATAGAAAAATACTGTTCACTACAAAAATGTAGCTCTGTTTCTGCTTAAAACATTTTCAAAGCTCATTTGTAACTTCTTTGACTTTTAACACTCGAAGTTTGATTCTACTGGAACAATGATGGAAACATTTTTTCATGGTAAAACACACAACCAAATTACACTCTTTACATTTTAAACATTTTCTGGATTCCTTCAAAATATATTAAAACAAAAAAGAAGCATTCTGATTTATAGTCATATCATTGGAAGTCGCGATTCTTATATCGTTCAAAACTTGGCTCATTGTAGACCCTGAAAGCTGAAATTAGTCTCAAAAATTATCATTTTCAGCCTTTTATCCATTTCCGTCGAAAAAACCACGAAAATATCTAAACTCTCCGAAATCGTATTTTATTCTGAAAACGCATTTCCTCTGTTCGCCTCTCCCCAGTTTCAAGAGAAAGTGGGCGGAGTCGGCTGCCACACAAAGTATAGTGGCCGGCGCGAACCCGGGAAGTGTCGGCTGCTTGTGGTGGAACGCGCGCTAGGCTCTATTTGTTGCGTTTATGAACTGTTCTGCAACGGAAAATCGAGGGAAATTGCTGAAAATTGATAGCCTGACACTTTGAAATACGTAGAATCCGAAAATCCACTTTTCAAAACAGGAACTATTCGAATAGTATCGAAATTTTAGTATGAAAATAGTCAATTCGAAATCTTTTTAACTTTTTTTGTTTCTCTTTTTAGCATCCACTCAAGCATTTTTTTTGCAAAAAAAGGAAATATATTATTCCGAAAGGATGAGTTTCGGAAAAAATTTTCTCAAGAAAAACTTTGTTCAAGGCAATGAAGTTTTAGGTAATTTTCGGGTATCGAAGATTCCACGTGGCATATCTGTTTCAGATGACAAAATGGGAAAAAGTTGTCAACTACATAAGTGAAGCTCTATTTTTGTTTGGTATTGTCTGAAAAGTTCAGAAAAATCCAAAAAGGCTAAACCAGTTTTTTATTGTAATCAAAGTTTTGTATGAAGTGCGTTCTGCTGATAATCTCTGGAAAGTAATAATTTCGAATTTTTTAAATGTTATAATTTCGAAATGCTATTCCCGTAGGTCCATTATAGAACCTTTGCAAAGTATTCAAGTAAAGTATAAGATTCTATTTCCTTCGCCGTCTGGATGCATAATTTATAACCACCAACGCCTCCAATTCATCCCATTCTCTTCGTGATTATTAAGCTTTCTGACTCTTCTTCCGAGATCGAACGAAAAAAGAAAAACGAAGGAAAAAAAGGAATACAAAACGAATCTCCCATTAATGTCAAACTTTAAATTAACAGAAAAAAAGAGGAGAAAAAACTCATCATCTCGCATGATAACTATAATTTTTAGGAAGGGATTATTGTAGCAAAATGTAGGCTGCCTCCGCGCGTCACCAGGCTCCGCCCACGCAAAGTTTCCAGACAGGGCGGGAATTTCTCATTTGATATATTGGGCTGAGATTTTTCTGAAATTCATTATTCTGGAATTCCCCCCGATGAAACATATTTTTCTTCTCCTTTTTCTTCTGGTCTCGTTCCAAGGAGCTATCAATGGATTCGACTTTTCTGAGATGACCCGCGGAAGCCGAGCAATGTTCTACAATGTTGGAATTATTGAGGTGGGCTATATAAAAGCTTAAACTGGTTCTGGAAATCATAAATCCTTTGACAATACATTTTAAAAAGTACAAAACGTGCAAAAATGTTGTATTTAACCAAATTCCTTGCTTACCGTATTTCCTCTAGTAGACGCCCACCCAAATCGTCAACTTTGAGCTCAATTAACTCGGCTCTTATGCAAGATATCAAACATTTGTAAAATGATGAATTATTTATCATAATATCACCAACATTTTATCAATTGAGACAATTGTTATATCTTTCACAGGAATTGAGATAATTGAGCTCAAAGTTGACGGTTTGGGTGGGTTCCTATTTGAGAGCGCACTTGAGGCTAAACTTTGTTTGCAAGAAAAAAAAATGGTTTATACTTGTTGGATTTTTCTGAAATTTTCAGACAATACTAAACAAAAGTAGAACTTCATTTTTGCAGTTGACAACTTTTTCCAATTTTCTTGTCTGAAAGAGATATGCCCCGTGGAATGTTTGAAACCTGATAACTCGGTGTTTTTTTTTCCGGAACGTTTTTCAATTAACTTTTTTTCGCGCTTTTTTGATGGAACCACTGAATAGGGACTTACAAGTTCAGTTTGAAGCCTTCGCGTCGAGACCAAAGCTTTTCTTACTGCGGTGTATGAATGTTACGGTTTGAGCGCATTTACAAGACGTTCCGGAAAGAAACATCGTGGTTGCTTTAAACATTGATTACTATGAAAAAATACCTTTTTCGCGGGTTGAATGATTAAAAAATTTGAAATTCCTATTTTCCCAAAGATTGCCAATAGAGCGCACTTTATACCAAACTTTGATTGCAAGAAAAAACTAGATTACCCTTCTTGGATTTTTCTAAAATTTTCAGAGAAGACTAAACAAAAGTAGAGCTTCATTTTTGCCGTTGACAACTTTTTTATAAAATTGGGTCCTGAGAAGAGATGCCACGTGGAATTTCAATTTTTCGAATTCCAGGTAATCGACGCTCGTAAACGATTGGGTCTTCACATTCCCAGCGAGAAGGACACCTTCAACACTTGGTACAAGAAAAAATGAATTGTCTTCTGGAAACCTCTGGAATCGTCTTCTTCTTCTTCTTCTAATCACTTTTTTGCATATTGGTTCAACCATCAGATAACCCAGTTATTATTTTCTAAATACCAAAATTTTCTGACTAAATACCTATTTTTAGCTTCTACGTAAGACACCTATGACGGTCTTACAAAAAATTAAAGTTTTTTCCCGGAACTACAACTTCAAAATTTCTCTCTGACGTCTTCTATTTTCTCACATCATCTGAATATACTTTTTTGTCTGTTTCGCCCTCGCCTACACGCCTACAATTTTCATAGACAATATGTGTGTGTGTGTTTTAGTCCTATTTCTTAGAACAATAAACATGATTTTCTGTGTGTCGGGTTTTCCGGATGTCGGCCGTGGCCGCGGCCGAAGGTCCCACAACGACAACTACCATAAAACTCGTCGAAAGTGAAAATCGAGAAAATTAATCTGGAAAATAACCAAATTTTTGGGTTACTGTAGCTGTCGTTGTGAGACCTTCAATCACAGAGACTGGGAAACTATTGAAGTGGCGACTACAAACTACAACCTACAAAAATTCTCAGATAATCTTAAATTTCAGAGTTTTCGATAAATTTACTAACATTTTCGAATTTTTTGAAATTACAAAAATTCGGAATTCAAAAATTCTAATTTTCCATTTTTGTATATTTTGGGAGTTCTCAAAACTTGCGATTTCTGGATATTATTTTATTTTATCGACTTTCCTGAATTACCCCCCCCCCCCCAAAAAAACTCTCGAAATCTAGATTTTTTAGTTTCTTGGAATTTTGAAATTGTCTAGGAATCCATGTAATTCATTGTTATGCTACAGTTGCCCAGGCAAGCTACCCCCAAACCCTTTCTGCCGTTCCCTGTGCGCTTGCAAAGACGCTCCGCTGTTCGGCTGAAGCGTAGTGAGAAGCAGTTACGAGATGGAAAAGGAAAGAAAGGACTAGAATTGAGAATTTCGCAATTTTGAAGGTCCGACAACGACAACTGCCGTAACCCTTTGAAAATTATTTTCCGTTTTTCAAATATCTCGATTTTCAATGATTTGCATTGATTATTCATGTTACCTTTCTCCAAAAAAAATCAGAAAAAAAAACATTTTTAGGTTACTGTAGTTGTCGTCATGGGACCTTTGGCCGCACCCACAAGCTTTTCTCTTCCATATCCCAAAAATTTGAAAAACAAAATTCTGAAAAGACAGAAAATACAAAAAAATCAGGAATTTCGAGAATCTGGGAAATCTGGAAACTTCCGAAAGTTTCAGATTTTCAAAAAGTTTCTTTTCCAAATTTCGATATTCCAACTTACAAAGTTGTTAGTTTTCAAAGATTTCAGATTCTCGAAAATCCAAAAAGTTGAGTTTCGATTTTTTTTCATTTTTTTTCTAGTGGCGAAATATCAAAGTTGAAAAACGTCATGGTTGCGAAATGTCAAAGTTGCGAAATGTCATAGTTGTAAAACGTCATAGTTGCGAAATGTCAAAGTTGCGAAATGTCATAGTTGCAAAACTTCATAGTTGCAAAACGTCATAGTTGCGAAATGTCATAGTTGCAAAACGTTTCAAAAGTTAGTTTTCAAAAATTTCAGATTCTCCAAATTTCAAAAATTACAAAACTTTGGAATTTCGATTATTTCATTGTTTGCTTTTTTTCTCTTTTTTCTCAAAATTTCAGATTTTTACAAAATAAAAAAATGTTTTCTGAAATTCTAGAGTTGAAACAACCAATTCAGCAAATAAAACATGTTTCATTTTTGTCAATCGTAAACCCGTAAATTTTGCAGATTTTCAAAAAGTGATATAGTAATTGAATTGAGGGAGGAAAATGTACAAATCAAGAGAGGTTCTTCATCGGGTGTGGCTGTTTAAAAAATTGAGCAAAAAACGGGGTGGGAATTTACACTGGGAAAGTTTTTTTGTGTGAAAGAAATCAGGGAAACAAAACAATTCAACAAAAGCCAAAAATCAAAAAAAAAATGTTTTTTTTTCAAATATTGAAGAGAAGTTCTTGGGTCAACGTATCGAATGGAGTGATTTTGAAGAGTCGCATCACCTGAAAATTTGAATTTTTCCCTTTTTTTCGAAATTTAGAAATTTTCTAGTCTAATTGAAATTTTTGGAAATGTAAAAAATTGTACATTTCTGTTCAAAACTCACTTTTCTAGCTTACCTAGAAGTCGAGATATGCGAATTTGAAGTTTAGGAGGCGAGAGACGCAGACAGTTAGAATGTCTCGTTGTCTTCATCTCTCCTTCAAATGGTTTACCTGATAAGCTTCAAGCATCGTGGCGGCTGCAGATGAGACTCCAGATAACATTAGTACCAAATTCCCAAATCGCTCAGCGTAATTTTGTTGTCCAACACTTTCATAATACGCGAAAAGTGCGGATATCACTTTGTTTCGGAACGTCAGCACGACTCGTCGCGATTGTTCCGAAATTTCAGAGTAATCTGAAAAAATACAAGTTGTGTTTCATACTTTCTGAAAATTTCAGAAAAATCGGACCACTTTGACCTATCGTGAAAGCTGTAATATTAATTTTATTTTATGTTCCTCGATACCTGTCGAAGATACGAAAAAGTTGTAAACTTACAAATTATTTATCATAATATCAAAACAATTTTATTAATTGACAATTTTTTGATATCTGTTATAGGAGCCGAGATAATTAAGCTCAAAGTTGGCAGTATGGGGGCTCTTCTATTAAAGGTGGTGTACGGTGAAATTTTTTATTGCATCAAAATGTGCAGAAATGCATGTAGATTGACATAAAAATAAAGAAAAAATTCAAAAAAAATTCCTTCGGCGAGAAAAACGCATCGAAAAATACGCTGAAAGCCCTTAGGGACCAGCTTTTTTCTAGGCCGCCCGGTGAGTGAAAGCGCGCGAATTCAAACTTTTACAATTTTTTCGCTCGTTTTCACTGTTTTTTCAAATTTTCCGATGTATCTGGAAGAAAAATTGACAAAAACCTAGA
>NW_025543484.1:8200-20482 GCF_000004555.2 Caenorhabditis briggsae
TGGAAGAAAAATTGACAAAAACCTAGAAAACTCTTGAAAAAACCGAAAAAAAAGTGAAAACGAGCGAAAAATTTTTGAAAGTTTGAATTCGCGCGCTTTTACTCACCGGGCGGCCTAGAAAAAACCTCGTCCCTAATGGCTTTCAGCGTATTTTTCGACGCGTTTTTCTCGCCGAAGGAATTTTTTATTTTTATGTCAATCTACATGCATTTCTGCATATTTTGATGCAATAAAAAATTTCACCGTACACCACCTTTAAATGTTTTATGGTCCAAAAAAAAGTACCTGATGAACAACCACAGTTGAAGAGGACAATAATTTTGATGACCACCATTTCTTGTGGGCTCAACTTCAGATTTCTGAGTGGCGTGGCAACTTCATCGATACAACAGTCCGTCATTTGTTTGTACAGCTTTTCCTGACGCCATCGACGATCGGCTGAGACGGAAATCTGGAAATTTGATGTTCTACATTTTGAAAAATAAAACTCAAGAGGTTCAGAAAATATTTGAAATTTTCAGGAAAAATGGCAAATCAAAAATTCGACGGTTCCAAAAATTGAACTTTCAAAAATCTGAGAAACTCTGAAATTTCAAGAATTCAGTTTTTGGAGAAACTCGAAAATTACAGGAATGCAAAATTTTAAAGGTTTCAAGTACTTCAGAACAAACCTCTTATCGAAGGCCACTCCAAAATTGTTAGCGTAGAGTTTAATTATCTCGATTCCTGGGAAAGATATCAAAAAAGGGGCTGGTAATAAAATATAGCTGATACTATATAAGCATTTTATCAGTTGACAAATATTTGATATCTTTCCCAGGCACCGAGATAATTGAGCTCAAAGTTGACAGTTTGTGTGTGCTTCTATTAGATGGAGTACAGTAGTCAATTTTAAATTTCTACAAAAGTAGGTCAAACGTTTTCGATTTTCCTAAAAATTCCAGAGTATACTAAGCGAAACTAGAGCTTCAATTTTGTAGTAAACAACTTTTTCAAAAAAAAATCTATTTTGGCTAGATATGTCACGTGGAATCATAAATTACAGGCGCTAAACCGGAATAAACCGGAAATCGCTCATTCCACGTGGCATGTCTAGCCAAAATGAATTTTTCTGAAGAAGTTGTCAACTACAAAATTGAAGCCCCTGTTTTGTTTAGTACGCTCTACAGTTTTCAGAAAATTAGAAAATGTTTGACCTATTTAGGACTTCAAAATTTCTTACCGTGTTTCATCTAATAAAAGCACTCGCAACCTGGCAACTTTGGGCTCCATTATCTCGATTCCTGTGAAAGATATCGAAAATTTGTCAACTGATAAAATATTGGAGATTTTCTGATAAATATAATATCAGTTGACTAATTTTTGATATCTTTCAAATGAGCTGAGACAACTAAGCTCAAAGTTGAAAAGTGTTTTTTTTGAAAAATTCCTGAAAAAAAATCCAAATCCTCACCCGACTTCCTTCCTCCAATTTCTCCACATTTCTCGGCATACAAGTGCCATTCGTAATCAGCCAAACATCGTCGATATTCGCCAATGCCGTATAATATCCATGTTCCAAAATCAAACAATGCACAGCGAAGCGTTTCAAAATCACATTTCTATCGGAGACTGGAAGAGCCGCGAAAACTGGAAGAGTCCTCGTCCATTCCAACATCATCAATAGTTCGGTTTGTGTGGCGACGGAAATATCCGTTCCCAGCATCACCATCATTTTATGATCACTACCGTTTGGCGACGTTCCACCTGGAATGTATCGGGATGTCGATGGTCCAGCAACATCGGCCGCCTGGAATTTGATAGAAATTTTTTAAAGAAAATATTGGTCTGGTCTAGTCTGTTAGTTTAGAACAAAAATCAAAAAAAATTGTCATCCTCAATTCACTAATAGAACGCTACTTGGACTTCAAGCCCAGATATCTTGATTCCTGTAACAGATATCAAACATTTCTGATTCATATCTAGCCAAAATTGATTTTTCTGAATAAGTTGTCAACTACAAAATTAAAGCTCTAGTTTTGTTTATTATACTCTGAAATTTTCAGAAAAGTCGAAATTGTTTGACCAACTATTGTAGAACTTCAAAATTGAATATCGAATTTCATCTAATAGAAGGCTAGCCATACCGTCTACTTTAAGTTTAGTTATCTCGATTCCCGTGTAAGATATCAAAAATTTGTCAACTGATAAAATGTTTGTCATGATATCACCAACATTTTATCAACTGACAGTTTTTTATATTTTTAACAGGAACTGAGATAATTGAGCTCAAAGTTGACGGTTTGAAGAACTTTTGAAATTCGGGAGTTTTCGGAATTCTCGAATTTCTAGATTTTCAGATTTCCAATTCCTGTCCCAAATTCCAAAAATGAAGCTCACACTCATGCACCCTTGTTTCGTTAGCTTCGCCAAATCAATAGCCGTCTGTCGTGACGTCACCACTTCCAGTTTCTTTTTCCTGTAAAACTTTCAACAAAAATTAGTTTTTCTAAAAATCTAACACCTACCGTAACCTCTCATCAATAATTGTCAAATTGTCCAATAGTGTCAAATACTGACTCTTGTCCTCTATATGGGCTCGTGGAGGTGTCGGTGTGGAATGCGAGCAACTGGGTCGCGATCGAATCCGTCGGCATCCGATAAGGTCTCGTCGGGGTTGGAGAGCTAAAAAATAGCTTCAAAACAAGCATAAATATGACCCTAGTTTGGTTTTGGGCCTTTTCAAAAAAGCTCTTACCGTATTCCTTCTAATAGCAGACCACACAAAAATCGAAAATGTTGAACCATCTTTTTAGGACTTCAAAATTGACTACCGTATTTCATCCAATAGTAGCTCACTCAATCGTCAATTTTAAGCTCAATTATCCCAGTTTCTGTAGTAGGTATCAAAATATGTCAACTGATAAAATGTTTGTCATAATATCAGAAAAATTTTGTCAGTTGACAAAATATTGATATCTTCCACAGGAATCGAGATAATTGAGTTTGAAAGTGACGAGTTGGTTGAGCTTCTATTAGAGGAAATACAGTACATTGTTATGATAATGTATTATAATTATGAGCCAAATTCAAATCGCTCCTCACCTTCCTTGCTCATTCCACTCTCCAAACATTTTCTGTATCGACACGCACGGCACGCCTTCCGAGCCATCGTCGTCGTGTCGCATGCCTTCTCTCGTTTACATTCTGTATCCTGTCGTTGGACGACTGCTCTAGAAGAAATTTTTCTAGATTTCTGTAAAAAATTGGGATCCTGGTACCTGCGAAAAAACGTTTTACACCCGAGACAGGCAACGATTCCGTAGTGCTTTCCAGTCGACGGTTCGCCACATATTAGACACTGTCCTATGATGCCTGAAATTGAATTTTTATGGAGAGACAATAAAAATTTTGAAATTTCCAAGTTCTTAGCTTCAAAATGAGCTCAAGCACGACCGGATTCGGCTAATTCTAGATTTCGGGTCAGAGACGCAGTGTGTCTCGCTTCTCTCTAGCCGAAATGCCCAAAATCGACTGAGATAGGTCGTGTTTAGGCTCATTTTGAAGCTGAGTACGTGAAACACACAAAGATGTAAAAATTTGCCAAAAATATTGTAAACTAGCAATATTAGAGGAATTTCAAAAAGTTTTCAAAAAAAGTTAGTTCCGGAAAATTGACCATAACTTGAAAACTTGTGATTTGAAAAATTTCTAACAGTGTTTTTAGTTTTTTTAAAAACATTTTTAACTTCAAAATCAAAATGAGCCCAATCGCGACCCAATTTTGTTAACTTTGAGTTTTTATTTATTTAAAGGCGCATGGCTATTTTTGAAATTTTGGAAAATTCAATTTTCAAAAGTAGGCCTTATTTATAATCATTTTGAAGCTCTTGGCATTGCAAATAACATTTGAGAGCCCATTTTTCACAAAAACCAACCTTCAAAATTTTATAGTTTTTTTTAAAAATTTCAACACCAAAAAAGCATTTTGTGCGATCTTTAGTGTCAGTAGTAAAATGGCACTTTAAGCACATGGTTTCCATTTTTCACTGATAACGGAAAATGTTATTTTGTAGCGATTTTTTGTAGTTGGTGTGATCTTATTGGTAGGGATTGGCGGGAAATTCGAAAAACCTGGAAAATCCAACTTTTTGAACACTAAAAAAATTTTTTAAAATAAGGAAATCTCATTTAACTTGACTCAAATTCAATAAATTTGAATTTATCTTGTTAAGAGCTTCAAAATGAGTATGATCATGACCTTGTTTGGAGCATTTTCCGTTTTTTTTACAAAAACTTTTGGGTCCCACCACGAAAATGTTCCCAAAAAATTTCAAAAACAAAATAGGTCATGTTTATACTCATTTTAAAGCTCTCCTGAAGCCAAATTACAAAATCACATTTTTAGAATTCAAAACCTCACCTTTTTCCTGTTTCACACTGGTCGCCAATTGAGGTGCCATCGAGGCCAGACCGGGTACCACACTGATCACTGATGTGAATGTGGGCATTTTTTGAAGAAACGCCGTAGACATTTACTGGCGGGAGGCGCCGTTATTTCTGGAATTGGCGAAGAATTCAAAGTTTAAAGGGACATACAGTAAGCAAAAAAAATTAAGAGTTAAGGAAGATAAAGCAAAAGAAGCAACAAATTGTATTTGTCAACTTTAAACCAATTTATCTCATTTCCTGTGAAAGATATCAAAAAGCGGCCAACTGACAAAATGTTTATTATAATATCACAAACATATTATCAGTTGACAGATTTTTGATATCTCTTACAGGGTCCAAGATAATTGAGTTCAAAACCGCAAGCAGAGAGCGGCGTTTTACAGTGGTTGCAATCGAGGTTCCGACCGCGTCGCCAAATTATCTCGCTTCCAGTAAAAGATATCAAAAAGTCGCCAACTGATAAAATGTTTGTCATATTATTTTAAATATTTTACTAATTAAAAACTTTTTGATACCTCCTACAGTACCCGAGATAATTGAGCTCATATTTATAGTACCCAGAAAGAACGCATCAAACTATTTAGCACATGGCTTCTTTTGCACAATGATTAAATTTTTGTTTCCAAAAAATGCTTCCAACACAAATATACATACACAAAACTATTCTGATAGATAGCAATAGGCGAATGTTCAATTATCAGTTGTGGTGGTGGTCACGGGGGGAGAATCGAGGACGGAATGTGATAGGAAGAGAGGGTGAGAGACCCAGAGAAACACAGATCATCGTGACAATCTCTGATACACACTTTTACACTATATTCTCATGCCACAAACACGTTGTGTTGCGAAAAATGGACGGAGAACAAGTA
This sequence comes from Caenorhabditis briggsae, assembly GCF_000004555.2. Lineage (NCBI taxonomy): Eukaryota > Metazoa > Nematoda > Chromadorea > Rhabditida > Rhabditidae > Caenorhabditis > Caenorhabditis briggsae. Next base: position 13,501 of record NW_025543484.1, read on the forward strand.
TAACGATAGTGTGTGTGTGTGATCATGGTTTTTTGAAGATGAATTTTTTGATGGGAAAGAATACTGGGGTATATCATAATGGAAAAAATTTGTCAAGTTCTTAGCTTCAGAATGAGCCTAAACACGACGCGATTCGTATAACTATGAATTTCGGGTCAGAGACGCAGTGTGTCTCGCTTCTCTGCGCGATCTAACCGAAATAATCGAAATCGGGTCCAAGATAGACCGTGTTAAGGCTCATTTTGAAGCTGAGAACGTAAAAAACACAAAAATGTAAAAATTCGGAAATTTTTCAATAATTTTTCAAAAAAAAAGTTGTTTTTCCAGAATGTCTACCATTCCTTTGTCTCATTTTTAGTTTTAAAATGAGTCTAAACAGGAGTCGATTTGATGAAGTTTTTTTTTAAATTTAAAGGCACATGGCTATTTTGTAATTTTTGAAAAATTCAATTTCACTGAAACATGACTTGTTTGGGCTTATTTTGAAGCTAAAACTTTGACTTTAACTATCTAGGTTCCTAGGCTAGATACAAAAAAAATAGTTAACATGTAAAATGTGTAAAATACAATTTCACACATTTTACTAGTCGACAATTTTTTTATATCTATCGCAATAACCGAGATAATTCAGTTGAAAGAAAAAGGGTACTACGGTACAAAGGAGAGAGCATGGTGAACGTCTAGCTAAACCTCAATTTCCTGGGTTCCTAAAACAGATACAAGACAATTGTCAACAAGTAAAATGTGCGAAATGGGATTTTGCACTTTTTTTAGTTGACAACTTTTTGATAACTATTACAGGAAATGAGATAAAGATTCGGAGTGAAGTGGTATTTCTGTAGCAGAGAAGAGCAAAGTTACCGCGCAGCTAAACCTCAATTATCTGAGTTCCCATTATCGTTACAAAAACTATCAACTAGTAAAGTGTGTAAAATCCAATTTCACACATTTTACTAGTGGACAATTTGTTGATATCTATTACAGAAGCTGAGATAAAGATGCGGAATGAAAAGGTACTACTGTAGCTAAGCCAGTAGCGATGAAACCTGATGAGTCTCAATAAGATTCTGAACCCATCACTCTTTAAAAATCCGAAAATCCATTGATAGGGAACCTCCTTATAAGTCCTGAAAATTCTGAACCCATAATTCCTGAAAGATCCGGGCAGTTATCGCCACTTTGACCATAATTATCTAGATTGGTAAAATAGATACAAGAAAACTGTCAACTAGTAAAATGTGTGAAATTTAGTTTTATAAATTTTCTTAGTTGATAGCTTTTTGATATCTATCACAACAGCCAAGATAATCATGTTCAAAAAAGTGGTACTACGGTAGCTAAGCCAATAGCAAGGAAACCATAGTTTTTCATTAAAATTCTGGACTCATGATCCGGAAAAAAGGAGAAAATCAACAAATTAACTAAAACTACACAAATAGAATAGATACACATTTTGTTCTTGAGAGGTGGGTGATAAAATGTGTTTTGGGTGAGAAGAGAGAAGGGGAAAAGGTGTCACGTGTCGAGCGAAATGGGAGGAGGAGGACAAGAATTGGTTGACACCACGAGGTAGATCTTTGGGGTCTCTCCAACTATTTTTTTTTGTTGTTTTTCGAAACGATAGGTTGGAGAGAGATTGGAGACATGTTTTTTGGAAAAAAATAACTAGAAAGGACAGGAAACGGGGAATCCTAGGGGCAGAAAGCTAGAAATCTAGAGAAGTACAGTCAGAAAATCTTGTCACCGAGTTGAAAACTTTGCCAGTTTACAATATTTTGGAAAATTTTTAAATTTCTGTATACTTAACGTTTTTAGCTTTAAAATGAGCCTAAACACGACATAGTTTGGTGACAATTGAATTTTTCAAAATCTCAAAATTGTCCATGGGCCTTTAAATTCAAAAACTCAAAGCTAACAAAACTGGGTCGTGTTTAGACTCATTTTGAAGCTAAAAATGTGAAAAAACAGAAAAATATAGTTGGAAATTTCTCCAATCCCAAGTTTTCGACTAATGGTCAAATTACTAAAAAAAAATAATTTTTTGAAAATGTTTTAACTTTGCCAGTTTACAATATTTTTGGCATTTCAATGAGTTTTTATGTTGTTTTTTGAATTTATCCCTTTGAGAGTTTCAAAATGAGTATAAACATGACCTACTTTCCTTGATTTTCAAATTTTGGACCCCAGGTGCCTTTAAAAGGTTAATTTTCAAATTCAAAGGAACATAGTCGTGTTTATACTCATTTTGAAACTCTTGAAGCGGTAAATTCAAACTTTAAAGTTTTATCAAAAAATATTGAAAAATGCACACGTTGTGATCAAATCAATATGCTGAAAAACAGGGCCCCTAACTTCTAACTTTGAGCTCGAATAACTCAGTTCGTTTGAGAGATATCAAAATTTTGTCGCCTGATAAAATATTTATCATATTACCAAAAGCGTTTTATCAGTTGACAAATTTTTGATATCTCATACAGGAACTGAGATAATTGAGCTCAAACTTGGGACTCTTCTATTACAGGCTTTACGGTATTCATAGGAATTGACTTCCTGGAAACTTCTAGACCATATTCAAAGAATTATGTTCTCTGTCATAGCCACCTATTGATTCCTATCTCCCACCCAATCCTAATTAAACGGAACAGACACTAGGCGGTCGGGATGTTATCTACAACTCAAATCTTATCCATCTCGTTTTGTTGGTCACAGAAATTTGGAATTGCAAGGGAAAAGGAGGGTACATACACTCTGACATCATCAGGTCAAAGATTGATTTTGAAAGGCGAAAAAAATGATATGAAAAGTTGGAAATTGAAAATTGGGGAATTTGAAAAATGTGAGTGTTCAGAGGATCTGGAACTTTTGAAGAATCCCTAATCAAGAAATCCAGAAAAATAAATAGAAATTTAGAAAAAAAAAACTGAAAATCGTGATTTTTCGAATTTCAGAATTTCAAAACTTTAGCAATTTCAAAACTTTACCGAATTTCATAATTCCAGGATTTCAAATTTTCCAAAATTCCAATTTCAGACATTTCTAGATTTTTGATTTTTTTCAAAATTTCAGAATTTCAAAACTTCTGAATTTCAAACTATTAGAATTTCAGAATTTCGAAGTTTTTAGAATTCCAGATTTTCAGAATTTCAAAATTTCAGAATTTCAGATAATTCGGATTTCAGCCATTTCTAGATTTTTAACAAATAATTTCAAATTTTCTGAATTTCAGAATTTTAGAATTTCTTATTTTCAAATTTTCAGAAATTCAGAAATTCAGAAATTCGGAAATTCAGGGACACAGAATTTCGAAATTTCAGGCTTTCAAATTTTCCGAATTTCAAAATTTCCGAATTTCAGAAAATACGGATTTCAGTCATTTCTAGATTTAAAAAAAATAATTCCAGAATTCCAGAGTTTCAGAGTTTCAAAATTTTAGAATTTCAGAATTTCAGAAAAAATTCAAAAAAAAGGCAATTATTATATGAGAAGCGACAAAAAAAAATTAGCATTTTCTTTGCCAATTTTTATAGACACTCAAATTTGAATTTAAAAAAAAATTTTTTTAACCAAAATGCATTAGCAGCAAAATAAATAAAAAAATTTGTGAACCAATCTCTGATGTATGTGAAAGAGTTGCAATCGTTTCTTCAGGCGTCATAGGATGAGGAAGAGAGAGTAGCAACACAAAAAAAGACCGAAAAAAAGAGAAGAGAGAAAAAGAGATGTTAGAGGACAGCACACGCGCTTCCTCTCGCATAGTCTGCGTCTCTTCAATGACTAATACTATCTCGTTGAAGCGAGAGAGTGCACTATTTGATGTGAATCAGGTGGAGACGCGGAGAAAAGAGAGGTGAACAAAACATACACTACTATCACGTGGCGGGTTAGTAAGAATTTTCGCTGGTTGGGAGAAAACTGATAGGGCTGACTAGAGAAAAAATGTTGTTTTTGCAAAAAATATGTAATCCTTTTATATTAATTTCCTCAGTATTCATTTCCGGGGCTTCCTGTATTTATCTAAAAGCTTGTTATTTCGGTTCTGTGTTTTTTACTAGATAGTTTTTTTTTATTTTTCTAGGGATTTTGAATAATGCTCATTATCCTGAATATGGCATTTTCCAAAGCCTTTTTTGAACTTTTTAAAAGTTCGATTTTTTTTAAGTTTGAGCCAATTTATCTCGGTTCCTGTGAAAGATATCAAAAAGTTTTCAACTAACAAAATATTGGTTATATTATGATAAACATTTTATCAGTTGACCACTTTTTGATATCTTTTACAGGAAATGAGATAAATTGGCTCAAAGTTATGGGGCCCTCACTGGGTTCGAACTGTTGAGGTATGCTGTTGCGCTCTATTGAGAAAGTGACGTAGAAAAGTTTTAGGCCTGTGAAAAATGCAATATTTCTTTTTTTTAAATTGCTGTTCCACCTAGAAAATATTTTCTAACGCTCTCGGTGGAGCGTAACAGCATGCCACAATAGTTCGAACCTTGTAAGGGTTACCTAACTTTGAGCCGATTTATCTTGCTTCATGTGAAAGATATCAAAAAAGTGTCAACTGAAAGAATATAGGTGATATTATGATCAGTATTTCATCAGTTTACAAATTTCTGATATCTTTTACAGAAACCGAGATAAATAGAGTTGGAGTTAGAATGATCGTTTATTATAGGTTTCAAAGTTGGAATTAAGCATTGTTCTGGTGCTAAATGGAGTTGCGCAGAAAAAATTTTTATTTTCAAAAAATGAGAAAAACCAAAAAACCCAGAAAATCCAGAAACCAAACAACCCTTTAATATCCTTTTCTTGCGTTTTTGAGCTCAATTATCTTGTTTCCTATGAAAGATATAAAAAACTTGTCCACTGATAAAATGTTGGTCATAATATCATAAACAGTTTGTTAGTTCAACATTTTCTGATATCTTTTACAGGAAACGAGATAAGTGAGCTCAAAGTTAAAGATTTCGAGTCACGAGGAAGCTGGCGACCGCTCCGCCGACACGCGACGCATCCAACATTGGCTCGATGCCAAATTTCAAAACTAGGTTTTCTTCTGCGGTGTCGTTTAACAGTCTAGTTTTACACATTCTAAGACATCGTACAATGACATCATCAACCTCCAAAAAGACCCCTCTTATTACTAATCTTCTCTCCAATATCAAATCGTTCGGAACACGTTTTGTATGGTTTGCGCCTCCAAAATAGTATTGTGTGTGATCTCTGTCATTCTCCGACGACACCATACACACAACGGTCGACCAAAGCGCAAGCTGTTTGTCGGGGAAAAAATGATGGGCGGTTCTTTGATTGTTGATGTGTGTCAGCATCCATTATGGAAAGTGGAGATGGTGATAACGAAACTGGCAGTCAGCACAAATTTTGGAATTCTCAGCGAGAATTGGGGGAAAATGGTATTGTACTTCGCAAAAAAAAAAAACAAATCCTTCAGCTACCAGAAACACGAAATACAGACATTTGAAGTGCCCGAGGTTAGAGACGCAGGCGACGAGACACACTGCGTCTCTAACTTTCTTGTTTAGCATCTACTGGTTCCTCATGGTATTCTACACATTTCTGTCCAAAAATCGTGATTCTGGGTCGTCTAGAAGCCGAGATACAGACGTTTAAAGTTTCCGAGGTTAGAGACGCAGCGTGTCTCGCCGTCTGGCGTCTCTAGCCTCCTAAACTTGGAATGGCTATATCTCGACTTCTAGAAGCGCTAGAAAACTCGTTTTTAAACTGAATTAAAGGAAATTTTGTCTATTTTGTAATCATAAATGGAAAATCTGAGGAAACAGGAAATTTTGAGATAACAGGCCAACGGCGGACCAATGGCGGACGAACGCCAGTCGTGATTTGAGGACCTCCTTAAAAGAGATTCCGAATTTGGGTATTCTTAAAAGAAACAGTACAAAACTACAGTGTATGGATCCAGAATGTTCTAAAGTACACACAATGTCAGGGAGTGTGGGTTAAAGATCACTTTTTCCCCTATTTCTTCTTCTCATTACATTTTTTTTGTTTGTTTGTCTTTCTGTGTCCCACACGTTGTTGATCTACCAAGTTACGTAGGAGAGAGAGAGAGAGCGAAAATATGAGAAGATCTTAGTTTCGGTAGAGCCCCAAGGAGAATTTGTACTTTGGGTGTTAGTATATCTGAAATAGGCTGAAAAGTATTTATTCGTTTTTTTAGAAAAATTAAAACCTCAGAATGATCAAAATTGACGCTCCAAAAAAACAATATCCCTCTAATAGATGCCCACCCAAACTATCAACTTCGAGCTCAATTATTTCGGTTCCTTCGAGAGATGTCAAAATTTTGTCAACTGAAAATATGTTCAGCATAACATTATCAATATTTTATTAATTAATCACTTTTTCATATCTTTTACATAAATTGAGATATACGGGCCCAAAGATGAGTCGCTCAGCTGGCGACGGCTACGCCGACATACGCGGCGAATCAACGTTGAGCTCAATTATCTCCATTTCGGTAAAAGATATCAAAAATTAGTCAACTAATAAAATACTGCTCATGTTATGATAAATACTTTATCAGTGAGCAAATTTTTGATATCTCTCACAGCAATCGAGATGAGATGATCCTAAAATTGATGATTTTAGGGAGACACCTTATTAGAGGTTTACAGAACTTGAAGCCAAAAAAATACCCTATTCCTCTAATAGAAGTCTACCCAGACTGTCATCTTTGAGATTAATGATCTCCATTTCTATGAAAGATATCAAAAATTCGTCAACTGATAAAATGTTCAGCATTATATCATCAACATTTTATCAGTGAAACAATTTCTGATATCTCTTATAAGAACCGAGATAAATGACCTAGAAAATCAGTACACTTCAAAGCTTGAAGGTTATTTTGAGGTCCATTTTTTTGAATTAGACTTCATTTCATTAGAACCAGAGGATGCATAAATTTCGAAACTTCCATTGCTTCCCCTTAATTCCAAGAAAAAGAAGATAC
>NW_025543485.1:0-6903 GCF_000004555.2 Caenorhabditis briggsae
CCCGTAAAAATTGCCACGTAGGAAAGGCGCCCGCTGCCGTGGCCTAGGTTTCTCACTGAAAATCCTCGTCCCCCGGCGGCACCTTTTTTTGAATTTTCTTCCTTTTCAACGCCGTTTTTCGGGGATTTCGGATTTTTTTTTGAATTTTTTCGCAATAATATTCGGAAAATAGATAACTTTTAACACATTTTAATGCAATAAAAATTTTTGGTCTGAGTCCCCCTTTAATGACCTAAAAATACAATATTTGGATTTTTAGGCCAAGTTGGAGAATTCGAAGTTGAGCTAGATTAGAGAAAATTATGATAGCTCGAAATTTAATGACCTAAAAATTTGAAATTCGGGTTTCTAGGCTAGGTTGGAATAGTTGAAATTAAGCTGGTTTGAAGATAGTTATGATCGTTTAAAGTCCTAAAAATCCAAATGTTGGATTTTTAGGTCTTTTTCAAATTTTCGAATATAATTTAGTTTAAAGGAAGTTGTGATTGTTTGAAGTTGAATCACCTAGAAATCCAATTTTTGAACTTTTAGGCAAATTTTAAATTTTTGACTTTCTCTGAGTTTAGAAGAAATTATGACTGGTTGAATTTTAATGGCCTAGAAATCCAAAATTTTGATTTTTAGGCCAACATGACCTAGAAACTTCAATATACAAATTCCTAGGCCACCAATTCCAAATTTCCAGGGTCATCAACGTATTCATTATGGAAAATATCCCAAAAAAGCATCGAATGTGGATTAATATGGCAATTACCTGGTCACCAAATATGCCGATTTATGCATGGTTTGCATGGTAAGAGATAATTTTGAAGAATTTTTTAAAATTTATTTTTTCAACTTTCTGAACTTCAGGCTAGCTCAAGACTGGAAAACTCTGGCATACATCAATGCGGCAGTTTGTATACCTGCAATAATATTTTTCCAATTTTTCATTTATGAATCTCCAAGATGGCTGGTCAACAAGGGAAAGATTAGTGAGGCTGTACAGGTAAGAGACACAAAATTAAAAAATTCGATTTTCCCGCGTTTTGTTGATTTTAGAAATCTGAAATTCGTAGAAAACAGATGACAATGAATATAGTCATGAAGGAAAATTTAACAATATCGAATCAAAAATTTTTAAAAATTGCTCAAAAATTTCTAGAATCAGTTCGAACTGACAATTTTAGATTCATTGAAACCGCTGAAAAAATGTAGTTTTTGAAAATATATTTTTCAGAAAACCTTCACAAAATCTAACGAAAATGAACCATTTTTCCTGAAACCTTAAAAATTAATATTTTTGAAAAAGGTTAGAATTTTTCAAAAATTCGTAACTTTTTCAGTTTCCAACCTTTTTTGATGGTTTTTAGCTTAAAATGCGCCGAAGTTTTCAAATTTTATGATTGCAAAAAAATCTTACTTCAGGTCCTCGAAAAGCTATCTGAAATTTTTTTCTGAAAAAAAAAGTTTTTTTGAAAAAATTAAAATTTTTCAAAAACTCATAGCTTTTTTAGTTTTCAACCTTTTTTGATGGTTTTTAGCTTAAAATGCGTAGAATTGTTGAATTTTTTAAATATCTACATTTGTTACAACTTCCAAAAACAAAAATCGAATCTCAGGTTCTCCAACGCCAGCTGAAAATGTCCAATCACGAAGATTTGATTGAGGAAGATTTCGAAGACAACTTGAGATTGGAGCATGCTGTAAACTTTATTACCTATTTTGAAATTTCCAAAAAAAAAATTTTTTTCAGAAAACAATGCAAAAGAACACTCGAAACATCAAATTCTCCTATAATCACCTGTTCGTCACTCCGAGATTAGCACTCACCACAATTGTCTTGGCTTATAGCTAGTAAGTTGAGCTTTAGGAGTTCTTGAGTTATTTGAAATTTGGTGAATTTTGAAGAAGAGAAAATTTCCTACCGTTGAGCTATAAACCAAAAAATTGGTTCAGAATTAGATGAGTTAGGAGGATTTTAATATTTTTGAAGTGAAAAATTTTTGAAAAAAAAATTGGAGAATTAGTTTTTAGTCTAAGAAAATAGGATTTTGATTGTTGAAGTTAAAAAGGCTTTAAAATAAGGTCGTTTTTGGACTTTTCAAATTTGAAAAATTAGAAAAAAAATTTTTTTCAGCTGGTCTACCTCTATCATCAATTATGGTGTACTATTCAATATGGAAAAACTGTCAGGATCAATTTATTGGAATTCTGTATACACTGGAGTGATGAGATACGTTTGTAACCTTTCATTCGGCTATGCAGATCTCAAATTCCAATGCATTGGTCGGAAATTCATTCATACCAGTGGTCTGGTGATTGTATTGCTCTCCTTGAGTGTCGTTGTCATGTCTTATGCTCTTCGTGAGTTATTAAATTTCAAATTTCAAATTTTAACTTTAAAGAAATTGAAATTCCCCACATTTTGAGCTAAAAACCAAAAAAAATTGGTTGAAAATTAAGCAATTTGGGAGGATTTCAATTTTTTTAAGACACTAATTTTTTTTGAATTCAGACCTGAACCACGAAATGAAGGAGACCATAAGAATCTGCATTCTACTTGCCAGCTCGATGACGTCACAAATCTACATAGCAGACGGAATCGTTGGAAATGAGCTGTTCCCAACGCCAGTTCGAACGATTGGCTATTCATTTTTACAACTATGGAATCGTCTTGGCGTCGTGTGTTCTCCGTTCATTTTTTATTTGGTAAGAAAGAACCATCATTTTTTAATCTGGGTCATTGAATTTAGTATTTAGATGCGTCTAGAAACCCAGATTCTGAAAATATATTTTTGACTCAAATCTGATGAAAACTAAGCAAGTTACATCAATTTTTCTGAAGATTTACTACTGCTTTTGATACTGCTGGGCAGTAGCAAATTTGGGTTTTGCTATTGCCGAGCAGGTGTAGAATCCCAGAAAATCAACTATAACTTGCTTAGTTTTTGCTCAAACTGTATGAACTCTACATTTTTGGAATCAGCATTAACGCATATTTTCATGTACCACAATTTTCCAAAAACAAAAAATGCTCATTTTATAATGAGCTTAGAATGCCAGAACTTTCTTGAGCATTAAAACAATGGATTTTTGAGTTTCAAACTCATTTTTAGTATCACTAGATTTGCCTTATATCAGGGATTCCGAAAATATAAATTTCAAAAAAATCTGAGAAAAAATAAGCAAGTTACAGCTCATTTTTCTGAAGAATTGTATCCATTTTGGTACTGCTTAGCAGTAGAAAATTTGAATTTTGCTACTGCTGGGCAGGTGTAAATCAAGTGGGCAGTAGCAATTTCTCAATTAATCGCCTTTTAAAAAATCGATTTACGAACCTCGAGAACTTTTTAAATATCAATGAATTCGCCTTGAAACAGGGATTCCGAAAATACAACTTTAAGAAAAATCTGAGAAAAAAATAAACGAGTTACAGCTCTTTTTCTAACGATTTTCTACTTCTTTTGATACTGCTCTTTTTAAAAATCTCCTATATTTTCCAGGCCGACTACTGGCTAGCCCTTCCATTCTGCTGTATGTTGTTCTTCTCCTTAATCGACACCTTCTCATTCGAATTGTGTCTTCCTGAAACGAAAGGACGTCATCTTGTGGAGCACATGCCACCACGGGATCAGTGGTGTTTCGGAGGAGGCGTCAAGGGAGAAATTATCGAGGAAGACGAGGAAGTTGGCGAGGAGTTGAGGCCTCTGGAGGCATAGCGATAATTTTATTTTATTTTTCATATTGATAAAATTGTTTAAACTTATGATTTTTTTTACGTTTTTCAAGTTTTCCGAGCGAAGTTCTCAAATTCGGAAGGCTAAGTATGCAAGCGCGCTCTGTTTGCACGCGCGAGAGAGTGAGAGACGCAGGTTTCAGTGAGGAGGAAAAGTGTATTTTTTCAACTAATTTTTTTCAATAAAACATTTCCAGCCAAGTTCCCAATGGATTCGGACGTTCAAAATGGGGATTTAGATAAAAAAGCGATGATGACACAAGTAAAAATTCGAAAAAATCCCTGAAAAAAAACACCTTTTTCCTTCAGCGCTACGCAGACACCGCCGCAATCTTCGAGGAATTCTTTAAATCGACTGCTCATGGAGATTTAACAGCGATATATCGAAACCGGCCTTGCTATTCAAGTATTCTATCAGTCGAAAAGCTTACTAGATGCGCAATTGATGCGTTTGTGTACTTTCCATCGGCTCGACCAGCCATTTATCATTATACGGGCATGATGATTCATGAATGCGTACATCACTGGTTCAATAAGAAGGAGAATGTTGCGCAGAGTAAGGGAACGCCATTAAAAACTCTGAATTTCAGAATTTTGACCAGAAAATTGAACATTTCAGCCATTGACACCACCAGTGCTCAGGAAGCCACGTCACAGTTGCTGAATTACTATATACGATTCTTCACAGAAGCCAATGGAAAAGGGGGTTTGGAGGAGATTTTGCAAGTGAGAAATTCGATTCTTACAGTGCTGAAAATTTAGTAAATTGCGGTAGAAAAATTGAAATTTGAAATTTTACAAAAAAATTTGATTTTGCAAATTCTAGTTTATTGAATTTTGTAGAATTTTTATATAAACTGATGCAGTTTGGAACAAGGAATCGAACGGTATAATTTTTATCGAATTTGGATAAAAAGTGAAAAAGTTAGAACAAAATTTTTTCCGATTTTGGTACTGCTTGCAGTAGTAAAATTGACTTTTGTAATGCTAAACAGAAGCAAATTTTGATTTCATATTAACTGATGCAGTTTGGAATAAGGAATCTAACTGTATAATTTTTATCAAATTTGGATAAAAAGTAAAACAGTTAGAACAAGATTTCTCCGATTTTGGTACTGCTAAGCAGTAGTAAAAATGGATTTTGCAAGTCTTTTTTAGTGAATTTTGTACAAATTATATATAAACTGATGCAGTTTGAAACGTGGAGTCGAACTGTATAATTTTTATCAAATTTGGACGAACATTAAAAAAATTAGAGCAAGATTTCTTCGATTTTGGTACTGCCCAGTAGTAGTAAAATCCATTTTTTTCCATCAAAATTTGATTTTGCAAGTTTTTTTCTTGAATTTTGTAGGATTTTTATATAAACTGGTGCAGTTTGGAACAAGGAATCGAACTGTAAAATTTTCATCAAAGTTGGATAAAAAGTGCAATAATTAAAAAAAGATTTCTCCGATTTTTGGAACTGCCAAGCAGTATTAAAATTGGATTTTGCACCTGCTGGGAAGTAGCAAAACTTGATTTTTCATGGTTTATTTTGCGAATTTTTGAAATTTTTGTTCAAATCGATGCGTTTTGCAACAAGAAATCGTACTGTATAATTTTTATCAAGTTTGGATAAAGTAAAAAAGTTAGAACAAGATTTCTCCGATTTTGGTACTGCTTGGCAGTAGCAAAATTGAATTTTGGTATTGCGAAGCAGTAGTAAAATGAAGATTTGCTACTGCTAAGCAGTGTAAAATTTAAGAGCGCGCTTTGATAAAGTGTTATAACTCGCTTCGTTTTCGATCGTTTTCAATGAAAACTGATTTTCTAGATCCAGCGCATCAAGGCGCATAGAGAGACACATCTAAAATTCCCTAATTTTCTTAATTGCAATTTTTCCAGTGGGCCTGGGAAACTGTGCGCCGAGCTCAGCTCCAAAAATGCGGGACGTCCTGCGACGGCACAAGTCCAACAGAACGGTGAAGTACTGGCGATACTCAAATCCAACGAGCTCATCGACAAACTTCTCTCCCTTATGAATATGGTGGTGACAACTGCTCTAAACGAGAATCCTGACGGATGTATGAGGGCGTTATTCGAATCGAGTCGGCATGGACAACATTTCAGTTGGATTTGGCTTCATATTGCGTAACAATTGATTTTTCTTTCGAATTTCAAATTTAAAAAAAATTCCAGAACCTTCCTCCAAGGCACCATAATGACACATCTTCTGGAATCGGGCGCTGAGCAATTCAAAACCTACGCTACTGAAATCAATAATCGAAAAGCTGTGCAATCCTCTGGTCCGGCAGTTCTGAATATCATTCAGACGGAATATGAGCACAAATTTCGAGCGATTTCCGAGGTTTTTAACTTTCTGATGGCTCGAAGGAATCCAGAGCTTCAAGAAGCCGTGTCACAGTTGATAGTAGATAGTTTGGACTCGAAAGTCGAGAAATCCGGCGAGAAAATCGAGAAATCCTCGACGAACCGGCTGGGATTCGCATTTTTCTTCAAATTAGTCACTTGTTCGCTGAAGACGCTACAGATTCTGGTCAACAGTAATTGCCATCTGAGTAAGGGAATTTTTGGCTGAAAATTAGATTTAAAATAAGTGGAAAAAATGGAAACTTCTGGAATGTTCTGAAACCGAAAAATAGGCGATTTTTCGAAAGCAAAATTGATTTGTTCTCCAATTTTTCGCAAAATTTTTAGACCTTTTTAGGTTTTCCAGTTATTTTTGAAGATTCTTTTTCGATTTTTCCGGTTTTTTTTTCGTCTGAAATTCGACGGGATATTGTTATCTTGGCGGAAGATTACTGTAGATTAATGTAGAAAAACTTGTAGTTTGTAGTTTAAAACTGTTTTCTTCTGCATTTTGACGTGATTGTGTTTGAAAAAACCAAAACTACAAACTACAAGGTTTTCTACAGTATTCTACAGTAATCTTTCGGCACAAACACTATCCCGCACCAAATTCAGACAAAAAAAACCGGAAAAATCGAAAAAGAATCTTTGAAAATAGCTGAAAAACCGAAAAAGGTCAAAAAATTTTGCAAGAAAAGCGAAGAAAAAATCAATTTGTCTTTCGAAAAATCGCTGATTTTTCGCAGTTCTCCGTTTTGGCGGGAATTCAAATTTTAGAACCTTCCAGAAGAAGCGATTTTTCGAAGTATGGCTATTTTCTCTGAATCTTTCCT
>NW_025543487.1:0-12489 GCF_000004555.2 Caenorhabditis briggsae
TCTCAGAATCTCAGAATCTCAGAATCTCCAAATCTCAGAATCTCAGAATCTCAGAATCTTTAGAATCTTGGAATCTCAGAATCTCAGAATTCCAGAATCTCTGAATCTCAGAATCTCAGAATCTCAGAATCTCAGAATCTCAGAATTTCAGAATCTCAGAATCTCAGAATCTCAGAATCTCAAAAACTCAGAATCTCAGAATCTCAGAATTTCAGAATCTCAGAATCTCAAAATCTCAAAATCTCAGAATCTCAAAATCTCAGAATCTCAAAATCTCACAATCAGAATTTCAGAATCTCAGAATCTCAAAATCTCAGAATCTCAAAATCTCAGAATCTCAAAATCTCAGAATCTCAGAATCTCAAAATCTCAGAATCTCAAAATCTCAGAATCTCAAAATCTCAGAATCTCAAAATCTCAAAATCTCAAAATCTCAGAATCTCAGAATCTCAGAATCTTAAAATCTCAGAATCTCAGAATCTCAGAATCTCAAAAACTCAGAATCTCAGAATCTCAGAATCTCAGAATCTCAGAATCTCAGAATCTCAGAATCTCAGAATCTCAGAATCTCAGAATCTCAGAATCTCCAAATCTCAGAATCTCAGAATCTCAGAATCTTTAGAATCTTGGAATCTCAGAATCACAGAATACCAGAATCTCAGAATCTCAGAATCTCAGAATCTCAGAATCTCAGAATCTCAGAATCTCAGAATCTCCAAATCTCAGAATCTCAGAATCTCAGAATCTTTAGAATCTTGGAATCTCAGAATCTCAGAATTCCAGAATCTCAGAATCTCAGAATCTCAGAATCTCAGAATCTCAGAATCTCAGAATTTCAGAATCTCAGAATCTCAGAATCTCAGAATCTCAAAAACTCAGAATCTCAGAATCTCAGAATCTCAGAATCTCAGAATCTCAGAATCTCAGAATCTCCAAATCTCAGAATCTCAGAATCTCAGAATCTTTAGAATCTTGGAATCTCAGAATCTCAGAATTCCAGAATCTCTGAATCTCAAAATCTCAGAATCTCAGAATCTCAGAATCTCAAAATCTCAAAATCTCAGAATCTCAGAATCTCAGAATCTCAAAATCTCAGAATCTAAATTTCTGAATTTCTATACACAAAATTCAGAATCAGAAGTGTTAACGTATTTCGTTGATGTCATCGAGATTCGTCATCCAAACATAAGTTGGATGATGAATCTCGATGACAAATCACAATATTTTGGTTTAAAAAACGTATATAAAAACCGTCGAGAGCCACAATTGATATATCTTTTTATTGTTTCACTTTAACTTTTTCCTTTTTTATCTTTTCTTTGTTTATAAATAAAAGGTTTAATTACCCAAGTTTGAGATATTCACAAGGTGAGAGATTACTGGGAATCAAAATTTCAAAAGTTTTGATTTTTAGGATTTTACAAATTTCAGGAATATTCGAGCCAATTTATCTCGGTTCTTGTAAAAGATATAGAAAATCTGACAACTGATAAAATGTTGATGATATCATAACAAACATTTTATCAGTTATCAAATTTATGATAACTTTTATAGGAGCCGAGATAACTGAGCTTGGATTGCCCGAGGTTCCGTCGGCGCGCTGATTCCTACCATACTCGAACTTTGCGATCAATTATCTCGGCTCCTATGAGAGATATTTAAAAATCTGCAAATTGATATAACGTTTATGATATTATAATAAACATTTTTTCAGTAGACCATTTTTTCATATCTTTCACAGGAATCAAGATAATTGAGCTTGAATTGGGCGCGGTTCGGTCGGCAACTGATTGTGTCACTACCATACTTGAACTTTCACAGGGTAACGGCTTCGCATGGTATATGCGTTGGCGCGGCGCCTCATATGGACGACATAGGTACACCGTTTGCGCGCATATAGTACGTTATATTCGCGCACGCGCCATCGCCATTAGCAGATAGAATGCGCACGCTATATGCGTGCATATTACGTGCATATCCGTGTCATTTATGTTTCATATCCTAGGCATTTGTTTTTGTTTGTTTTTAGAAACTTTGATCACCCACGGAATTATTATGGGTGCACATAGCATCCTATATGCGCGCCTAGGCATATACCTGTGTTGAGCCCATATATCTCAGTTCCTGTGAAAGATATCAAAAAATTGTAAACTGATAAAATGTTAGACATATTATAACACATATTTTATTGGTTGACAACTTTTTGATATCTTTCACAGGAAGCGAGATAATTGAGTTTGAATTGCGCGCGGTTCGGTCGGCGCGGCGCGCTGATTACGGAATGATCCGGGAATCCGGGAATCCGGGATTCCGGTATCCGGATTTTCGGCAATCCAGGGAATCCGGAGATCCGGGAATCTGAAGGTCCGGGAATCCGCGATTCCGTAAATCCGGAATTCCGGGATTCCGGGATCCGGATTTCCGGTGATACGGGGATCCGGAAATCCGGAAATCCGGAATTCCGGATTTACGGAAGTCCGGATCCCCGGTTCCCCGGACTCCCGGATCCCCTTGTTCCCGGATCCTCTCACCCACTTTCTCTAGAGCCCGAAAAAAGAGAGAACTGATTCTTCCTTCCAATTTTCTCTTCCTTTATAGTATTCTTCCAGAGATCAATGGGACATCTGGGGTCGTGTGTTTCTACGTATTTTTTTTGATTATGTTATTTTTAAGTTTTCTTTTTTTTTTGAAGATTTTTCATAACGTTTAAATAACTTTTGATTTTTCTAATTTTTGAAAACCTTGTAACTCCTCAAAAAGATCCTCCTTTTGATCCTAATTATCTCGTTTCTTGTTTGAGATATCAAAAAATTGTCAACTAATGAAATGTTTCTGATATCAAGACAAACATTCCTGGTTTTTATTGTTTTCTGACACCTTCCACAGGAACCGAGAAAAAGTTGGTCATAATTGACGGTTTGTACAAACCACTCTCCCCTAATTTCAAACTTTGAGCCAATTTATCTCGGTTCCAGTAAAAGATATCAAAAGGTGAGCAAAATGTTGCTGATGTGATGATAAACTTTTTATCAGTTGACCACTTTTTGATATCTTTTACAGGAGCCGAGATAAATTGGCTCAAAATTAAAGACTTGTAGGGGTAGAATGGTTTGGCTCCTGGGAAGTGACGTCTTCTTTTGTGTCATCCGATCAATTTTGGTCTTTACGTCTTCACCTTTTCTTGAAGTTCTTCCCCGAGAAAGGAGAATTCTGCCACGTCACGTCTGTACCCCCACCTGGTCCATCCCATACGTCAAAGGACTCATTCTGTCTAAATTCTATGTTCATTTCCATTGTCGTCCTCTCCAGTTTTCTTCATTCTTTCATTGATTTTTCTGTTCTAATTTTTGAATTTTTGAATCATAAATCTTTTTTGCCTGGTCTCTATGTTAACTTTCCACTTCTTTTTTTGTGAATTGAAATTTTCAGATCAAAAAAATGTCGAGACCTCTCAACTACGATATGTGGCCACCAGTGATGCAGTACATGGATTTAGGCAACAGGTTTGGTTTTTTCAACTTTGCTACCGTATAGCTATGAAGTTCAATTTACGGAGAACCTTCAATAGTCAAAAATCGAAGCCACTGACTTTACGATCTTCAAAATCCTCTATTCCAGAACTCTGCTCTCTTTAAAATATCCCAAAATCCGCCTAACCGACAAAAGATGTCCAGCCAGAGTCGAAAGAATTCATGTCACTGAAATGGGTGTCAAAGTGAACGATACGAAATTCATTGTCAAGAAATATGAATCAGGAGAATACATGGAAACTTCTGGATCCGATTCTGATCCTTCCAGAACCATCATTCTCAAAACCGAGGTCCCCGTGTCTCAAGCTAAACAACAACTATTTTTGGCATTTTTCCATAGAAAATTGGATATCAATACTCTTATCTTAGATCGAGAATTCAGAAGAGAAGATGTTTCATGGCCGAGTGATTTGAAGATTAAAATTCGAAATCTTTGGGTGTCCCCTTATCAATCTCATTTTGAAACATATGCCAATACAGTACTAGAGACTAGAGATTTCTTAAATGAAATCAATGGAATTCTGAGTCATCCATTGGAATCTATGGATCTTGGAACATGTGTTCTGATGAGTCATTCTGTCACAAATTCTGCTAAAACCTTGCTCGTCCATAAATATGCTCATGGAATCGAGGAATGCGGATCCCATCGAATTCATGTTCAAAATACCAGAACTCATTTTCTGGAACCCGTGAGAATTGTGGAAAAGTGGCAATTGACGAAACCAGAAGTTGGGCGACATTTCTCATTGGCAACTGATAATCTTTCATGGGCACAGTGGGTTTTCCGAACGATTGAAATGCTCCAGATTGCTCATGTTACTTTTGCACTGTAAGTCTTACTGTAGGTGCTCAGAATAATTCAAAAAATAATAATTTCAGATCCACTGACGTCATATCTTATGGTATCACTTTTCCGATTGGCAATGGAAAAGAGATCAATGTATTCGTGACTAGTTCAAAGAAGGGATCTGAGTATGTGCTCAACTTTAAAATCGATGGAACTAATCAATCTGTATCATTATAATCTTGTTCTTTGTTTTTTTTTTAAATTTTAATTAATAAAAGTTTATTTTGAAATAAATGTTTTAGCTTGGGTCTTTGGGTCCTTGGGTCCTTGGGTCCTTGGGTCCTTGGGCCCATAGATCTTTAGGACCTATCTCTTTCTAAGAGATACAGTATGCCCTATTCAAATACCTATCGATTCCCATTACCAATTACTTTATTGTCGCTTTCCCATCCCATTTCCACATTGTCATTGCGCAATAAAGGGCGAGCCGTACCCCTCCGTACCCCGTAACTGTCTAGCCTTCTCCGTTCTCTCCCCTCTCTTGTATAGTCCCTCCGGACGGTCGCATATAAGGGACGCACCTGACACCCTCAGCCTCATTTCTTTCTTTTCTTCTAGTTTCTCCTTCCTTTTCCTTCGAAAATAGAAAAAAATCATCGAAAACATTTTTCTTATCATTGTGTTGCAAATGGAGCTACGGTCGAGGGATACTTGTGGGCGTGGTCAATGATCCTCGTAGCGAAAACAACCGTAATCTAAAATTTCCGGTTTTTTTCAATTATTTCTTGTGAATTTTCCCGATCTTAACTTTCTCTACTTTTCACTTACATCATGTAAAAAATTCCAGCGAAACCGATAGAAGATGTCAGCGGTCGATGAAGAAAAAACGTTCGTTATGAAGCACGTTTTCAAGAATGTGTCGAGTTATGAGGTATTGTCAAATTTAGAAAAATACTGATATTGTAAAACCAGAATTAGATTGGTCCCTCTAATAGAGGGGCTTGGAAAACAAAAAAAAACAAAATTCAAGAAAAATTTTCAGAGTTAGAGAAATAAAACACATAATAAATTAGAACTTTTGAATTGCTAAACTACAATGACTACAAAGATTACAAAGACTAGAAAAGCTAACTATCCTAAACACTCTAATACATAGGTTGCCACCCCACTGTCAACTTTGAGCCCTTATACCTCGGTTACTGTAGGAGTTATCAAAACAGTGGTAACTGATAAAATGTTCATCATGTTATCAGTAACATTTTACTAATTCACAAATTTTTAATAGCTCTTATTGGATCCGAGATATAATGGCTCAAAGGTAAAAGATCGGCTGAGCGACCCGGTCGGCAGCCACATCTTAACTTTCAGCCAATTTAAATCGGTTACTGTAAAAGATACTAAAAAGGTATCAACTGATAAAATGATTACAATCAAATTGTCCAAATTTTATTTGTTATCAATTTTTTATATCCCTTACAGCCTGTAAGTTACAGGAACCGAGATAAACAAGCTCAAAGTTAAAAGGTCAACTGAGCTGCGCGGTCGGCAGCAGACCTCTTTGCTTTAACCCAATTTATCTCGGTCCCTTTGAAAGATATAAAAAATTGGTCTACTAATAAAAAGTTCATCATATTATCAGCTACATTTTATCAGTTTTTCATCTTTTGATATCTGTCCCAAAAAATGAGATATTCGTGCTCATATTCAAGGGGCTCCCGAATCTCTAAACCAAATTTCCATAGAGCTACGCGAACACTAATAATCTTTGTTCTAGCTTTTCTTACTAATTCCTCAAACTTCAATCAAATTACATTTTGCCAGATATTTTTGAGCCTCATACACAATAGAAGAGCCGGCCCTTCTAATACAATTCTACGGTATATGAAAATCTGGGAGCTGGTTTCAGGTGGACCCGAGTGAACGAGGGAATAGTATCGATTTGACAAGGGGAAAGCCGCACTACGGACCAGAAAAAAACATTTTGGAGCACAATGGTGAGATTTTTATATTCATAGAAAATTTCGATTCTAAATGTGTTCAGGGAGCTTCGAATATTCGAAGGAAAGTCTGGCCGTCTGCCCTTCTTCTTTTTATCATGTCGGAAAAATGCTCGTGCTCATTGGAAAGTCGATTCCGAAGTAATCTTAAAACTTCTGAAAACTGATGGAACTTGGGAAACGAGAACCTCAGATTCATCCATTGGTAATATAATGACTAGAAATATCCTGAATGTTCCTGATGGTGTTTTGAGCGATTATTTGGTTGATGGAAGGCTTTCAATTGAAATGGAGGTGAAGATCAAGAAAGAAAAAATTTTCGGATCTTCTTGGATGAGAAAATTTGATGATGACGAGGCGAAAGAATTTTCAGATGTTGTCCTTTTGGCGAGAACTCAAGAATTCCATGTCAACAAGTCATGTATCTTTCTCTGCATTCCGCCTATTTCAAATCGCTGTTCTCTTCTCAAAAAATCGCAGAATCATCCGAAAAATCGATTATCAAACTGGAGGATGTTCACCCACAAGATTTACAGTATTTTCTCGAAGTTTTGTATGAAGAACCAACAATTTGCGATTATTCTGTTGACAGACTTCTCGTATCGGCTGAATTTTTGTAAGCAAAAACTGTAACCAGAAGATGCGAAGAGTTTTTGGAGGTGAAGTCGGAAAAATCGAGAAAAAGGAAGTTCGCAACGGCGGTGAGATTTAACATGGAGTCTTTGAAGGTAATAGAAAAAATGAATTTCAGAAATTTTGTGTGTTTTTTTCAGAGAAAGTGTATAGACGAAGCGAAAACCACTGCGGAAATTCGTGAATTGGCTCCAGAGAATGCTGGTGATCCTGAGCCAAAAGTATGGAAGGAGCTGTTTTCGAAGGCGTGCTCTTCAATCAAATGTCAAATTCGGAGTCCCCCAAGGAAGTGTCACTGGCCCCTTTTTGTTTCTGATCTACATTAACGACTTACTCGGCCTGTTTCCTCCCAATGTTCATGTCACGGCGTTCGCCGACGACCTAAAAATAACCGGTTCCTACCCATTGGATATGCAGAGAAGTATCGAAATCGTCGAGCACTGGTGTGACATCTGGAGACTCAAAATAGCCGAAAATAAGACGGCCGTTATGCATTATGGTAAACGCAATCCTAAGACAGTTTACCTTATTAAGGGATCCCCCATTACTCCGCATCACTCATTCAAGGACCTAGGTATACTAGTTGATGATCAACTTCAATTCGACAAACACATCAATCTTATTGCCTACTCTGCTAAACTCAAGTCCCGCCAAATACTGAAAACGTTCCAATCGAAAAACCCTTGTTTATATTTCCGTCTCTTCGACACCTACATTAGACCGGTCCTCGAATACGGTTGTGAACTTTTCGATCCATCCAATTCCACACTTGCCAATAAACTAGAATCTCCTCTTCGTTATTTCACCAGAAAAGTCTTCCAGAGATGTAATATGCCCTTCAATTCATACACTGATCGCCTATCCCAGTTCTCTATGCTAACCACCCTTCATCGCCGCACCCTTCTAGTTCTTCGTACCTATCACAAAATTGTTATAAACTCATACCATTTTCCCTCTATGTCGTCCTACATTCTTCCCAGCCATTCTAACAGAGCCCCCCCCCCCCGTATTTGTTCAAAATCAACGGTCAATACTTTGACTGCTTCCTTCACAGAAACTTGTCTATGTGGAACCGTGTGTATGTAAGGTGATAAATTCTAAGCTCAGTCCGGTGGCGTTTGCTAAGCGAGTAGGAGCGATTCCTTATGATATTCTGATCCCTCCCACTTGACCTACAGGACTCTAGTCGGTCCGTCTGGTCATTTTACTTCTTTTATTTGTATAGGTCCCATTTCTGCATTGCAAATAAATATATTATTATTATTATTATTATTCAAAATAATTGTTACATTTTCATTTGTTACTCCTTGTTTTCGTTTGAAATAAATTGTTCTTTTTCTTATTGTCATCACTATAAAAATGTCTGAAAGTAATGTGAAATAACAGTAATTGATTTTCTATTTGCTGAATTTTCCACTTTTTTCATCATTTTTACTGGATTTTTAATGAATTTTTAGTCGAAATCGAATAAATCAACAAAAAATATCATTTTTATTGACTGCGATTACGGTAGACAAGCACCTTTGGTGCATTCTGTGCAACGAACTTTTAATGCACAAAACCTTACGACACTTTCTTGAAATTTGCCTTTTTCAACGAATTTTTGCATATTTTCAGCCCGTTTTCTCCCGTTTTTAGTGTTTTTTTTTGTGAAAAATAAATTCTTAAAAGTTTTTCCCTATTTTCAGCTTCCAAAGCTCCTAATAACCTGCAAAATGAACGTCGATTTCGACGAGAATTCCAATGACAGCTCTTTCGAGCCATCCGCCGTTAAACGACAAAAAACCGAAGATGTATCTATTGATTTATCGATTTTCTGAAAAGTTAATATTTTTAGGACACGTTTCCAGAAGATTCTGACGATGAGGAGCGACGAGCCGAGATGAGCGGCGCTAAAAATTTTCCAAACGGGTTGTGGAGCCGTTTGAAGAACCCACGTGGCGATGAGCCAACAATCGATATCTGGGAGTTCAAAATGGTCTGAAATTTGAGCTGAAAAATAATTTCTAAAAAAACTTTTTTTTTCTCCAATTTTTACTTTTTGCAATTTGTTTTTTTTGAGTATTCCAATTTTAAGCCTATTTCAGCTTGTGGTATCAATTTTATCGCGATTAGACGATTTTGAATTTTTGGCTGAAAATTTTTTTTTCAAAAAAATTTTTTTTGCAATTCCAGGACGCCGACGCAGTCACAATGACATTCACATGTGATGGCGAAAAATTTAAGATGTATTTTACATCCAAAAGCACTGTGTAATTCAGAATTTTCAGAAAAAATCTGAAAATTCTAAATTTCAGAGACTACGAAATCCGGCAAAACTTCTGGATTCCACGTCACAACACCATGTACGGACCGCTTAGGGCTCGACTGTTATCACTGCCGAAAAATGTGACAATTGATAAATTAGTGATTTATGTTAGTAAATTAAAAAGTTTTGAGAAAAAATTCTGACAAAAAAAAATTTCCGAAAATAAATTTGTTCCAGAACTCTCCAGAATGCGAAGTCGAAGACTGTCTTATCGAGTTGATGTTCATGAAGTCGTGGTCCTGCAGAGAAGTAAAAAAAATCCTAAATTTTATCAAAAATCCCAAAATTTCCTAAAAATCCCAAAATATTCCAGCTAGAATACATCATTTGCCGAGACTTCCAGCATCCTTATCACCTTCGAAAACTCGTGAAGATGTTCAAACCGTCCGAGATTACGGTAGCCTTGAGATACGGACCGTTTCATGATGGAGATAATCGAAGGAATCCACGTGGCGGATCTCATAATCACTTATCAGCTAGCTATGATTTCACTTGTGAACTGGGAAAAGATTTTCAGTGGGATTGTGATCAGGCGGTTAAAGGTGCGGGAAGTGCTGAAAAAATTTTTGGCTGATAAATCGCTTTGAAACAGCTCAAAATGGTCTTAAAATCGATTTTTCTCAATAAAATTCGATTTTTCCAGGAGAAAAATGTGATTAATGCAGGTTTTTGAGGCTGAAAATGGTGCTTTTAAGCCGAAAATCGATTTTAAACCGCTGAAAATGACCCAGAAATCGATTTTTTGCGGTTAAAAATTATTTTTTGTTTTTGGCGAAAAGTGGGAAAATGCGATTTTTCGAAGCTGAAAATGACGTTTTCGGCTTCGAAATGCTTAAAAATGACTTGGAAAATCCAAAATTTCCGTTTCAAAAATCCCGAAAAACGCTCAAATGGACCAGAAAAATCCAATAAAAATCCCCCAAAATGTCCTAAAAATTCAAATTTTGAGTTTAAAAAACGCTTATAAAAATTTAAAAAATGTCGAAAATGACGTTTTCGGCTCTAAAATCATCCTGAAAAATGTCTAAAAATGGCCGAAAAAGTCTTTAAAAAGCTCAAAAATCCTAGTGTTTCCTTTTAAAAAACCCAAAAATGGCCAAAAAATGCAATTTTTAGTTTAAAAAATCACGAAAATCCCTTAAAAAATCCCAAAATGACCGTAAAATCCAGATTTTCGGGGATTTTCAAACTGAAATTCGAATTTTTCAGCCCATCTTGGGCATTTCGAGGATAAAAAATGCCCAAAAAGCCCCAATTTCTTCCAGCCAACCGACAAGAAGAACTCTCCAAACTCTACAAAGACGCAGTCATCGGCAAACGATTCGGAATGGGAATTCTTCGAACGCTCTGCTCGATTCGAACGTTTGTCACATTGATTATCGATGGAAAATCCTCAAAAGTATTGAAGAAATTCGCTGTTAAGTGAGTTTTTCCTGTCTGTCTGTGTGTCCGGATGTCCTCAAAATGAGGCAAAAATCAATTTTAAAATGTCTGTCTGTGTGTCCAAATGTCCTGTTTTTCCTCCAGAGGTCCATCCAACGACAAGGCGTGCATAGCACTTCAACAACTGCTTCGCCAGGAGGATCCCTCGGAAATGAACAGGAAAAAGACGGAATTTGCGAATGGATTTATGGTACGGTACTTTTTAGAGCCTCTGAAGTCGCTAAATTCCTAAAAATTTGAGTTCTGCTCGCTGAGAGCTTCGAAATGAGCCTAAACACGACTAAATTCGATCAAATTTGAAAATTTGGGCACCAACCGCTACACGACCGCGTCGCGGAGCCTAACCAGTCGTGTTTAGGCTCATTTTGAAGCTCTTAGCGCGGGAAATACAAAAATATCAATAATTTGATATTTCAAACATAACTGTAAAAGTTATGATTATTTGAAAATTTCTCGAAAATTTTCTAATACTACCGGAACTTTCCTAATTTTATTGCTAACTTGATTTCATATGTATTTTTCAATTTAGCTTGTTGAGAGCTTCAAAATGAGCCGAAACACGCCTATCTTCAGTCAAATTTGAAATTTAGAGCTCCAACCGCTACGCGACCGCGTTGCAGAGCTTAACCAGTCATGTTTAGGCTCTAGCTCTTAGCGCGGGAAATTCAAATTTCCAGACCTTCGTGTGCGTTCGAAACGAGCCCGTCGCTGCTCCTCAATGCTCTCTTGGCATGTCAACGACGACATTCAAAATGGAGATGAGCAATGAGCAAATGCTTTCATTCACCAAGACCACGCCCACTTTTCATTGTTGCTTCCGAACGAATGTCGATGAGAGAGGAGTTCTCGTGTTGATTGAGGTATGGGAATTATCGATTTTTAGACCTAAATTACACATTTTGAGCCTAAAATATTGATTTTTCAGGCCCAAAATGGTCATTTTTGAGCCAAAAAAGCTATTTTAAGTTCTTTTACGCCTAAAAATATTGAATTTCAAGCCTTTTTTGAGCCTTAAAATTACTATTTTAGTCAAAAATTAATCATCTTTGACCCTAAAATATCGATTTTTAGACTCAAAAAAAAAATCATTTTTAGGCCTAAAATATCGACTTTTAAGTCTAAAATGTTCATATTTCGTCTGAAAATACTAATTTTAAGGCATTTTTGGGCCTAAAATTGCCTTTTTAAGCTTTATTTAGATCCTAGAATTTTGATTTTTACGCTTTTTAGACTTAAAAAAGTCTAAAATATCGAATTTTAGACTCACAATAGTCATTTTTCAGGCTTAAAATAATTATTTTTCAGGCAAAAATTATTGATTTTTAGGTCTTTTCAAAAATAATCGATTTCTGGCTCATTTCCCAAATTTCAAGAAATCTCAAAAAATCAATATTTTCCGGTGGTACGACGGATCGGACATTTCCCAAAATGAAATGTTTCTGAATCGAAATACTTCCAAATTGGAAAATTTACGGAATGAAAACTGTCCGAAAGCAGAAAAGGCGAAAGTGGAATTGTCCTAAAGTAGAACTGTCCCGTTTTGGAGAGCTATATTCCCCGCGGAGATATGACTCTTTGAAGAAGAGGCCGCGAAACAGCACGGCAAGGAGAGAGGGCGCCAGAGAAGCTAGACTGTCTGCATTCTCTTCGTTTCGTACAGTCTCTCGCCGTGCAAAAAATTCGAATGATCTTATTTGACTCGACTCAAAATGGTTCGTATGATTGGATTTTTAGCTCATTTGAAACGTGGAAACTACAGTAATTCAGAAACAATGCGACTAGAAAAATATT
>NW_025543487.1:12733-43113 GCF_000004555.2 Caenorhabditis briggsae
AAAACAGGACATTTGGACACACAGACAGACATTTTAAAATTGATTTTTGCCTCATTTTGAGGACATCCGGACACACAGACAGACAGGAAAAACTCACTTAACAGCGAATTTCTTCAATACTTTTGAGGATTTTCCATCGATAATCAATGTGACAAACGTTCGAATCGAGCAGAGCGTTCGAAGAATTCCCATTCCGAATCGTTTGCCGATGACTGCGTCTTTGTAGAGTTTGGAGAGTTCTTCTTGTCGGTTGGCTGGAAGAAATTGGGGCTTTTTGGGCATTTTTTATCCTCGAAATGCCCAAGATGGGCTGAAAAATTCGAATTTCAGTTTGAAAATCCCCGAAAATCTGGATTTTACGGTCATTTTGGGATTTTTTAAGGGATTTTCGTGATTTTTTAAACTAAAAATTGCATTTTTTGGCCATTTTTGGGTTTTTTAAAAGGAAACACTAGGATTTTTGAGCTTTTTAAACGGGACAATTTCACTCTAGGCATTTCTGTTCCGTCCAATTTATAGTTCCGGACAGTTCTGATTTTGCACAGTTTGCAATTTGGAACCATTTTGATTTAGGAAATGTCCATTTTTCTACAGTTTCATTTTAGAAAATCTCCAACCCGTCGAACCACCTATTTTCCAGGACTGGCACAAAGGCGATCGCCACCTAGACGACATCCAATTGCAAATCGATAAAGTGATCGATTCGAATTTCATCAACCATCTCGGCGCTGATCGAGCGGGCAGTCCGAAATGGATCAAGTTGAGCCGGAATTTGTATGTGCTCATTTTTTGATTTTTTCAAAAATTTCAAAAATTTCAGAACAGGCAAAAAGCAGACGCTGTACATCGATCGAGAGCGTCTGGCGACTCGTCATTTGTCGATTCGAGTCAAGGATAGTCATAAATAATACTCTTCTTGATCTATTGTTGAATTTGTGTTGTTGATTTTTTTCAATTGTAATATGTTTGGTTTTTTTTAATTCGAATGAATTCTAAGTCGAAATTTTGCAGATAACACCCATTGTTTGCCAAAAATTTGAATTTGGCTCGCTGTGAGCTTCAAAATGAGCCGAAACACGCCTATTGTCGGTCAAATTTGAAAATTTGACCTCCAACCGCTACGCAGCCGCGTCGCAGAGCCTAACTGACCCAAAAACAGTCGTTTTTAGGCTCATTTTGAAGCCTCTGGAGAAAGACGCATTGCTGTTTCTGTTCCAAATTCCAGAAAACCCTTTTCAGTCATCTCATAAATCGGATCCGGAACTATCTGAAAATCAATCTTATATGAAAAACACTGTTTCTAATTGTTGTGGTTACAGTGTTAAGCCCTTTGTTGATATTGAACTCTTCAAGTACTAAATTAAATGTTTCCATGTTAATTGAGTAGTAGACATGCTCTCTCTTCCATTTCACTTGATATTTTCGGAGCAAACCGTTGAAATCTTCAATTCGAGAGTTAGTGAGAAACATCGAGAAACATCAAGCCAATTCGATGAGTTACGTATCGATTTTACTAAAAAAAGACGCAAACTATTGTTGCCGAAAATTGCCGAAATTTGCCGAATTTGCCGAAATTTTTTTTCGGCAACTGCCGAGTTGCCGAATTGCCGAAAAATTTTTGTTGCCGCACAGGCCTGATCTCGACGATAGCACATTTGAATTCATCGAATTGGCTTGATGTTTCTCGATGTTTCTCACTAACTCTCGAATTGAAGATTTCAACGGTTTGCTCCGAAAATATCAAGTGAAATGGAAGAGAGAGCATGTCTACTACTCAATTAACATGGAAACATTTAATTTAGTACTTGAAGAGTTCAATATCAACAAAGGGCTTAACACTGTAACCACAACAATTAGAAACAGTGTTTTTCATATAAGATTGATTTTCAGATAGTTCCAGATCCGATTTATGAGATGACTGAAAAGGGTTTGCTGGAATTTGGAACAGAAACAGCAATGCGTCTTTCTCCAGAGGCTTCAAAATGAGCCTAAAAACGACTGTTTTTGGGTCAGTTAGGCTCTGCGACGCGGCTGCGTAGCGGTTGGAGGTCAAATTTTCAAATTTGACCGAAAATAGGCGTGTTTCGGCTCATTTTGAAGCTCTCAACAAGCTAAATTGAAAAATACTAATGAAATCAAGTTAGCAATAAAATTAGGAAAGTTCCGGTAGTATTAGAAAATTTTCGAGAAATTTTCAAATAACCATAACTTTCACAGTTATGTTTGAAATATCAAATTATTGATATTTTTGCATTTCCCGCGCTAAGAGCTTCAAAATGAGCCTAAGCACAACTAGTTAGGCTCCGCGCCGCGGTCGCGTAGCGGTCGGTGCCTATCGCGTAGCGGTCGGTGGCTCTAAAAAGTCGCGTAGCGGTCGGTGGCTCTAAAAAGTACCGTACCATAAATCCATTCGCAAATTCCGTCTTTTTCCTGTTCATTTCCGAGGGATCCTCCTGGCGGAGTAGTTGTTGAAGTGCTATGCACGCCTTGTCGTTGGATAGACCTCTGGAGGAAAAACAGGACATTTGGACACACAGACAGACATTTTAAAATTGATTTTTGGGTCATTTTGAGGACATCGGGAAAAACTCACTTAACAGCGAATTTCTTCAATACTTTTGGGGATTTTCCATCGATAATCAATGTGACAAACGTTCGAATCGAGCAGAGCGTTCGAAGAATTCCCATTCCGAATCGTTTGCCGATGACTGCGTCTTTGTAGAGTTTGGAGAGTTCTTCTTGTCGGTTGGCTGGAAGAAATTGGGGCTTTTTGAGGATTTTTCTGATAAGTTAGTTATCAACCCCATCACTCATAAATTATCGATTGATTTTGCAGACTGATCACAATGTCGAATCGATCGGAAATTCGTGTATCAACAATACGAAGCGAATTTCCAGAATTACACTCAATTAGTGGATTTGAATATTCAGAAAATGAAGGAAACAAGAGATTGTAGTCTCTATTCTCCACTTTCAAAACCACCTGCATTTTCTGATCGATTTATGAACGAACACTGGTTGGAATGTGATAAAGAAAAGATGAAGGAATTGGAAGATATCATTGATTTCCGAGTGTCTCATTTGTTTCTTCGAAATGAAATTCGATGAGAAGACGTTGAAATGTGATCATTGTAAGAAGATTACACATCAAAAAGTTGGTTTTAAAATATATATTTTAAAAGGAAACTATTGATTTTTAGGCCTAGAAAATCCAACTTGCAAAAGTTAGGCCAACGTGTCAAAATGACCTAGAAATTACACCAGAGTTATGCTAAGCCATTTTTGGGCCAAAAATAGGTGGTGACCTAGAAGACCCGAAGTTCAAAAGCTAGGCCACCACTTCAAAATGTATTCGTTTCGAAAAATTTTCTCGAAATTTCTCGAAGCCGTGTCGAAAGGATTATTGATTGTTTTCATTGTGCTTCTAAATGGCTCCAAATCCATCGATCGTGTCCAAATTGTCGCAGAGAACAGTTGGATACTGACGAGTTCCCGGCACTCAGATAACTCATTTTTCTTGCTATCTTTTCGAATTTCTCGTTGTTTTTTGTGTTCAATTTGTTAATTTTTAAAATTTTAAAAATCTTTAAAATCGTTTTCGAAATCTCTGAAAAAGGAGAATTTTCAATCAAAATCAAACCAAAGACAAAAATTCATTCATAAGACAGACTGACATAAAATATTGCTTTCTCCAAAACAAATTTAATTAAAATCCTTCTAGAAAGCGGTGCCCATAAAACGAGGCAAATTGGTTTTTGGGTGGGGAAATTGGATTTTTTTGGGGATTCAAAAAATGTTTTGCTTCATAAATAGAGCTACAGTAATCCTTGATAATATCTGCCCTTATTTTCATCCATCATCTCTTTTGTGGGAAGATTGATTTTCGATAATTTCTTCGACAACTTTTCTTTTTCCTTCCTCTCCTCCGCTTTTCTTTGTTTCTTCGATTTCACATCGGCCTCTTCTTTTTCTTCGATTTCTCTCTCGTATTGCTCTAATTTTTCATAGTAGAGACATTCCGATTTTGCACAGGAATGCATTCCACAGGTTACTGTAAATTTCAGCTTTAAAATGAGCCAAAAATCAACAAAAACGGACCATTTCGACGCGAGTTATGAGCGATTGAATATTGCAAGGCAAGAAAGTGCAGGAAAAGAGGAGGGTGCAGACACTCTAGCTTCTCTGGCGCCCTCTTCTCTTCACACGCTGTCTCTCTTCGCCAACTTCAAATGCTCATAAATCGCTTCGAAATCGAGCTAGAAAGTTGATTTTTTGACTGTTTTGGGTAAAATTTTTTGCTGCATCAGATCACAATAAATTTGAAAATTCGAATGATCTAAACAACTTTTTTATCTAGCTTCACAATATTTTTCTAGTCGCATTGTTTCTGAATTACTGTAGTTTCCACGTTTCAAATGAGCTAAAAATCCAATCATACGAACCATTTTGAGTCGAGTCAAATAAGATCATTCGAATTTTTTGCACGGCGAGAGACTGTACGAAACGAAGAGAATGCAGACAGTCTAGCTTCTCTGGCGCCCTCTCTCCTTGCCGTGCTGTTTCGCGGCCTCTTCTTCAAAGAGTCATATCTCCGCGGGGAATATAGCTATCAAAAAGTTCTCAACTACAAAAATGTGTAAAATTCATTTTCACACATTTTTGTAGTTGATACCTTTTTGATAACTCTCTTTCTTACTGAGTTATAGACTTTTGAAGCTAGCCCTCTGCACTCTCTCGCTTTGCGAACTTCAAACGCTCATAACTCGCTTCAAAATCAAGCTAGAAAGTTGAATTTTTAAATGTAATTTGTGACAATTAACGCTCAAAAAACTCACTAAAAAGCTCATGCCAATAGAGCATTTGATCCCAAACATTTTCCGATTTCTTCTCATTGGAGTCAGTCAAAGAGTAGAGGCAAGAAGTGACAAGAGTAACGTAGACAAAGCCAATGAAGTACTGAATTTTTTTCGATTTTAAATAGTACAGATTACTGTAGTTTCCAGCTTTTAAATGAGCTAAAAATCAACTCAAACAAACCATTTTGAGTCGAGTTACAGCCGTTTAAAATTTGCACAGCGAGAGAGAGAGTAGGAAAAGAGGAGGGTGCAGACACTCTAGCTTCTCTGGCGCCCTCTTGTCCTAACACACTGTCTCGCTTTGAAAACTTCAAATGCTCATAACTCGCTTCAAAATAAAGCTACAAAGTTGATTTTTTGACTCTTATGTGTAAATTTTTCACTTTTACCTACCGTCAAATTTTGTACAATCTCCCAACTCCGGCTTTTCTCATCCAGAGCTAGGAAAAAAGAAATTGCACTTGGAATTAAAATGCAAGAAATTGAGATATAGGTTGGAATGGGTTGTTTATGGTTGAGGTAATCTGGACATATGAGGTACCGTATTCCATTGATGATTTGTAAAATTTGGAATAAAGTACGGTACCGTAATCCAAAAAGTGTTGGAGGGTCCGGAAGAAGATTCATTTTGAATTTCGAATTCATAGAAATGAGATTAAAGGCGCAGAAGACGAAGGGGAAGAAAGGGGGAAAGAGAAAAGAGAATTAGACAGTGCTCGACGTCTTCTGATTATTTTTCGGGGCGAGTAAATGGGGAAAAAACGGAAGAAGAAAAGAGGTATCAGGATGGGGTCGGGTTGCTAAGGGTAACCTAGAAGTCTTATTTTTCCTTCTGACGTCTTCTAATAAAATGTAGTCGTTGGTTTTGAATCATAAGATTCATTTGGCAAATTAAGAAGAAGAAAATTTGTATTTGGTTTTGTGAAGTGGAAAATTTCGATTTTTGACTTTGAGAACAACAAATGAACCTCATAATGAAGCTCAGATTTCGTCTATCAGGGAAGCTAGAAAAAAGGAAAAAAAATGTGAGAATGAGAAAAAAGTAAGAGCCTGACTTTGTTATTCCCACCTGCTCTGACTCCGCCCCTTAAAAACTAGGTAAAAACAAAAAATTTTGCAGCTTTTTTCAGACTTTTTGAACAAAATCTGAACTTCAAAATTTTTTTTAAATTTCATTTAAAGGTGGGGGGACTGGAGATTTTTCGTAGTTTTTTTGTAGCTAGAGTATGCATTCTACCGTCACGGTGTACAACACTTAATGTCACTCTGCGTACATCTGTCGTCCTCGCCTTTATGTATGCAATCGGGCGGCGCTTTCTCTTTGCCCGCGTGGCTCAGTCGGTAGCGGCGCCGCACCCTCAATCATCGTCCTCACAAGTTCAACTCCTCGAGAGGCATCTTCGAACGGAATTTCGAGAAAATTATTTTTTTCATGTCCCCCCACCTTTATTATAGCAAAACATTTTACACACAATGGTCTAAAAATCAACTCTAGCTAGATTTTGAAGCGAGTTATGAGCATTTGAAGTTTTCAAAGCGAGACAATGTGTTAGGAGAAGAGGGCGCCAGAGAAGCTAGAGTGTCTGCGCTCTCCCCTTTTCCTACTCTCTCTCGCTGCGCAAATTTTAAACGGCTGTAACTCGACTCAAAATGGTTTGTTTGAGTTGATTTTTAGCTCATTTAAAAGCTGGAAACTACAGTAATATGTGGTCAAAAACAACTTTATTCCAGAAAAAGTTAAACATCTAGTTCTCTGTTGGCTCCGCAGCTGTCGCCTCTGCCGTGGGTTTTCGTTCTTGAACTTTCATATCCTCAGGTACTAAAACTTCAAAAGAGACCTCCAGGCCAGCGGAAACTTTACAAACGGCTGCCGAATTTGTGAATGTTCCACTGTAATGAGGAGCAGAGAATACGGTCTGTAAAAATAGGACATCTGGACATCTGAACAGACAGAAAGTCACTTACCACAAGTTTTTTATTCGCAAAAAACTCATAACCATCTTGTACAACCTGGTGTCCTCGAACAATCAAATCAATGTCTAGCATCTTACAGTACTCATGGACCACGTCTTCTCCAAATGTGAAACTGGCGCCACGTGTATTCGGCTCCCAACCTTTTACACTTCCTGGATCAGACCACATTAGGTCATTTTCGAGACACTCTTCTTCCAGATTGAATGGGCTGAAAAAAAAAATAATTCTGAGAAGGCTGAAAATTCTATATTGATGAAGTTTATATAACCTTGTAGACCTTCTTAAAATCTAAATTTTCCGTTTTGATTTTTTCAAAAATACAGAGTTTGAAAGAAGTTACAGTACTCCGAAAAAATATGTCTCTTTTCTTCTACTTTTCTTCTAAAATAGCCCAATTTCAAGTTCCTACAAAAATAATTCAGAGGTTTTCAATCTTTCTGAAATTTTCAGAGTATATTAAACAAAAATAAAGCTTCATTTTCGTAATTGACAACTTTTTTGTGGCTACTGTAGTTTTTGAGATAAGTGTCTCTAAAGACAGGATGCTTGATCAGCGAGAGAGGCGGGACGCAGGCATTCTGTCTTTAAAGGCGCATAAGTCAAAAACTACATTAGCCACAAAAAGTTGTCAATTATAAATAGATAAAACAAAGATAGAACTTTGATTTTGTAGTGGACAACTTTTTTGTGGTTACCGTAGTTTTCGAGATATGCGTCTCTAAATGAGGGACGCCTGCGTATCTCCCGGAGATCAGGCAGCGCAGACACTAAGTCTTTAAAGGCGCATAAGCTCAAAAGCTACAGTAGCCACAAAAAAGTTGGAAAACTACAAAAATGAAGCTCTATTTTTGTTTAGTATCCTCTGAAAATTTCAGACAAATCGAACGATTCTGGAATACTTTTGTAGAGCTTGTTAAGACTGGAAATGACAAAGTAAGCTATATTTTTGTTTGGGGATACTGAAACTTCCTTCTAACTTTATGTTTTTTTAAATTCAAAATGGAAAATGAAGAATTTGAAAAGCTCTACAAGACTATAAAACATTTTTAAGATTAAAATAACAGG
This sequence comes from Caenorhabditis briggsae, assembly GCF_000004555.2. Taxonomy (NCBI): domain Eukaryota; kingdom Metazoa; phylum Nematoda; class Chromadorea; order Rhabditida; family Rhabditidae; genus Caenorhabditis; species Caenorhabditis briggsae. Next base: position 20,629 of record NW_025543487.1, read on the forward strand.
GCTTTAAGTAGGTCGTCCTAGGCACGAAGCGTTTGCCGAGGGCCCCTCCAGTTCAGTTACACCTACTGTAGCGATCAAATATCAGAATTTATTACATTTTATATCATTTTGACAAGCTTTTCAAGGGCTAAATTTTACTTTTTAAATTCTCAGAAAATGTTAAGTTTAAAGGGAGTTATGACGATTTCAAGCAGCTATAGTCGAAAAAAAAATCAATACCATTTGAGATTCCGAAGATCTTCTAGCGATTTTAAATGTTTTGAAAGGCCACCATGCATACAAAGAATCCGTCCTCCAATCAATCCAACAATCGGCATCACATCCATCATTTTCTGGAAAATTCCCAAAAAATTCAACAAATCTCTACTTCCAAAACTACAGTAATCTCCGCATAAATGACCGGCGCAAACTCTCCCTTCCTTGTAAAAATCTCCTCTTTGAACCCAAATTGACTGTTGATATGAGCTTGTTCATGATTGCCACGTAGCATGATAAAATTGTTTGGATACCTTGCCTTATAGGACAAACAGAGCAATAGGACTTCCAAATTATAGGCACCACGATCCACGTAATCTCCAAGGAACAAATAATTCGAATCTGGCGGGAAGCCACCCTGCAAATGTGCTCTATTGATAGAGTTATCCATGGGGCGCACTTTCGCACTTACCTGGGCAAATAGTCGAATCAAGTCTGGAAATTGAGCGTGTAGATCCCCACAAATGCGCACAGGACCATCGATTTCAATGAGACGAGCTTGCGATTCGAATATTCTTTTGCAAGTGTCTAAATTTTCAAAAATTTTGCAATTGCGCTCTACTGAACAGTGTTCAGTGAAGACCCACGAGCCAATCTCAAAATATCCATTGTTTTGACATTTTTCGAAACTCCTCTACAGCTGAGCAACACCCTTATAAATTCTTCTACGAATTTCTCTGCAAAAAAAAGAAAATGGTGGCCTAGAAACCTCTAAAGTAAGGCCATACTATTCGACTCATCCGTTTTCCCATCGAACATCTCCTTTCTCTTACTTTCATCTAACAAAACGTCATTGTCAGACACCGCGGAGCTAGGCTGAAATTCGAAATTCGAATTGCCGCCTGCGGTGGAGCGCGCTTACCTCCGCAAGTTGCGCTGATGGTTCCTTCGACATTTTTTAATCGCTGTATTCGAGTATTCAAGTGTATTTTTTGTTGTAGTTAAAAGAAATATTCAATTGTTTTGTTTTTAGGCTGGAAAGGTTTTTTTGCTGTAAAAGATAGGTATGAAAAAAAGCTAAAAATTTGACACATATTGGTCCAAAAATCAACTTTCTAGCTCAATTTTTAAGCGAGTTATCAGCGTTTGAAGTTTTTTCAACCGAGACATTGTGAGAGGAGAAGAGGGCGCCAGAGAAGCTAGACTGTCTGCACCCTCTCCTTTTCCTACACACTCTATCTTTGTAAACTTTAAACGGTCGTAACTCGACTCAAAATGGTCCGTTTGAATTGATTTTTAGGTCATTTTAAAGCTGAAAACTACAGTAATCTATGAAACAGATTTATTCAAAAAAAAAAGTCGGAAATTTAGTTCTCTGTTGGCTCAGCAGCTGTTGCCTCGGCCGCCGGTTTTCGTTCTTGAATTTTGATATCCTCCGGTATCAAAACTTCAAAAGAAATCTCCAATCCAGCGGACACTTTACACATGGCTGCCGAATTTGTGAATGTTCCCATATAGTGTGGAGCAGAGAATACTGTCTGAAAAAACCTGGACATCTGGACATCTGGACAGACAAATTTTACCACAAGTTTCTTGTTGCCAAACAGCTCAAAACCGTCTTGTACCACCTGGTGTCCTCTAACAATCAAATCAATGTCTAGCATCTTACAGTACTCATGGACCACGTCTTCTCCAAACATTACACTGGCACCACGTGCATTCGGCTCCCAACCTTTAACGTTTCCAGGATCAGACCACATTAGGTCGTTTTCCAGGCACTCTTCTTCCAGATTGAATGAGCTGCAAAAAAATTGTTGTAGACAATCTTGTAGAGCTGTTCGAGCTCTATATTTTCCAAGTAGAATTTTTTGCAAATATGAAGCTTGAAAGAAGTTACAGTACCCCGAACAAAACTACATCATTTTTTGACTTTTTGCATTTTGAAGCCCTACAAAAGTAATTCAGAATTTTTCAACTTGTCTGAAAACTTCAGAGAATACTAAATGAAAATAGAGCTTCAATTTTGTAATTAAAAACTTTTTTTAAGGCTTCCGTATTTTATGAGATGTGCGTCTTAAAAAACAGGATACATGCGTCTCGCGCTTCCAGTAGGATAATAGTTGTCAAATATATTATAACTCCTTTCAAACTCAACATATTTTCCCGATTCAAAAAGTAAAATGTAGCCCTTGAGAAGCTTAACAAAATGATATAAAAATCTGATCATTTCGGCCTTTTCAGTCTACTGATAAATCTGCTCAAAACACCGATAAAGCTACCATCTCAAATTCCGAAGATCGTCAAGCGTCTTGAATCCTTTTGAGAGACCACCATGCATACAAAGGATACGTCCTCCGATCAGCCCAACGATAGGCATCACATCCATCATTTTCTGGAAATTCCCAAAAAATTCAACAAATCCCTACTTTCAAATTACGGTAATCTCTGCATAAATGGTCAGTGCAAATTCGCCCTTCCGCGTACAAAGCTCTTCTCGAAACCCATATTTTTCATTGGTATGTGCCAATTCATGATTGCCACGTAGCATTATAAAATTGTTGGGATATCTAGCCTTATAGCATAAACAGAGCAATAGGACTTCCAAATTAAAGGCTCCACGATATACATAATCTCCGAGGAACATGTAATTGGATGCTGGCGGAAAGCCACCCTGCAAAATGTGCTCTATTGAACAGGAATTATCAATAGAGCGTACTTGGGCAAATAGTCGAATCAAGTCTGGAAATTGGCCGTGTAGATCCCCACAAATGCGCACAGGACCATCGATTTCAATGAGACGACCTTGAGACTCGAAGATCTTTTTACAAATGTCTGAAAAACAAAAAACGGAGTTGATATATTCTTGTAAAGCTTTCCATGTTCTACATGTTCCATGTCTAAAATTTCAGAAATATGCAGTTTGAACAAAGCTACAGTACTCCGAACAAAGATATATCATACTTTCAACCTTTTTCAGTGAAAAATAGTCAAAGTCTTACAAAAGTATTTCAAAATGCCTCAATTTGTCTGAAAATTTCAGAGTGTACTAAATGAAAATAGAGCTTGATTTTTGTAGTTGACAACTTTTTTCTAGCTACTGTACTTTTTGAGATATGCGTCTTTAAAGTTGTTGCGCGCTTTGGGTGGCGGTCGTTTTAATTTTTTTTTGAGTTTTTTCAGTCTGCAAATTTTCTCTATTGAACACACTTACAGGTCAATCTTAAAATATCCATCGTCCTGACGGTTTTCGAAATCCCTTTACAGCTGAGCAACACTTTTATAAATTCCTCGGAGAATTTTTCTAAAATTTTTTTAATGGCCTAGAAACCCAAACCAAAACTAGGCTACATACTATTCGAGTCGTCTGTTTTGCTCTCGAACATCTCTTTTCGCTTATTCTCGTCCATAAGAACATCGTTGTAAGAAACAGCGCCGCTGACCTGGAAAACCCATTTTTAGGATATCAAACTTTGAATAACCGCGCAAAACATTATTGATCTGATGCAGCTACAAATTCTACACATAACGGTCAAAAAACCAATTTCCTAGCTTGATTTTGAAGCGAGTTATGATCATTTGAAGTTAGCACGATGATATAGTGTGTTAGGAGAAGAGGGCGCCAGAGAAGCTAGACTGTCTGCACCCTCTCCTTTTCCTACACTCTCTCGTTGTGCAAATTTTAAACGGCTGTAACTCGACTCAAAATAGTTTGTTTGAGTTGATTTTTAGCTCATTTTGAGGAAGAAAAGAAGAGGAATGCGATGTTACTAAATTCTAGTTTTATCGAAACTATGACTTGTTTAATTGTCGCTTCAAAAGTTTAAACTATATATTTCCCCGAAAGAGCTTCAAAAATCACACAAACCAGCCAAAACGTATTTCCTAGTGGTCAGAGTAAGCGCCGCTAACTAGGAAAAAGTTAAGCCATTTTTCGCTTTTTCAAAATTTAAAAAACCGCGCAAAAGATGCGATAGAGCGCGCTCGCACCACCCTGCGCCTCCTCGTCTCCCCTACTCTCTCACTCTCACCTCCGGAACTTGCGAACTTGGTTTCTTCGACATTTTTTCGTGCTGAATTCGAGTATTCAAGTGTATTTTTGTTGTATTTAAAAGAAATAATTAATTTTTTTGACACCGATAACTGGCACCAAGCACAAAAATCGCCACATAGATTGGCAGAAAAACACGAAAATCCAAAAAACGAAATTGGGTTAAAAATACAGAAAACTTTATGAAAAGTCTACAAAAGGGAAAAATTGATCTAATTTTGAACTTCTTCGATTTCTCCGGCAATCGCGACGGCCTCAATCTCGACGAGTCCTCCTTTGGGAAGAGCGGCGACTTGATAGGCGGCACGAGCTGGATATGGTGCCTTGAAATATTGTCCGTAGACCTCATTGACAGTTGCGAAATCCTTAATGTCTTGGAGGAGAACAGTGGTCTTGACGACTGAAAAAAAAATGAAATTCTGGCTTTTTTCGTAAATTTTAGGTTCAAATTTTGAATTCGCGCGCCTTAACTTGCAGCTGTCCGGTGGAGCGCGCTTTCTCACTCTGCGTCTCTGCTCTCTCGTCGGACAAAAAAAAATTTATTTAGGGTTGTTTTGGGTCATTTTTGGCCTATTTTGGTCAGATTTTGGCAGAATTTTCGGAAAAATAAACAAATACCATGTCCATAATCAGCTCCAGCCGCCTTCAAAACCTCTCCAATGTTCTTGAGACTTTGATGAGTCTGTTCGACGATTCCCTCCTTTAAATCGCCGGTTTTTGGGTCCAACCCCAACGAACCGGACAGATAAATGGTGTTTCCAGCACGAACGGCTTGGCTAAAATTAATTTTTTTCAATTTTCGGAGAAATTTCAGAATTTTTAAAGACCTGTAAGGGCCGATGGCTCCAGGAGCGTTAGCCGTGCTGATGATTTGACGAGTGACTTTTTGAGCCATTTCGATCACTTTGGTTCTCCTAGAAATTGAAAAATTCTAGAAAGAATATCAATTTTTTCGGGAAATTTGAAGAAAAATGAATTGAAATGCCTCCACCAACTTTGCAGCATCACCAGCGACTGTCTCCTGTTCTGTGCCGCCTGTTTCAGACCGTTTTAGCGCGTTGGCAGGTGGAAGCATCGGCATTGTTAGAAGAAGGGGAAGAAGAACCGAAAAAGAGAAGACGTACATGTTAAATAATTGCGGTGGAGATGTACAAGGAGAAAAGCGAAATGAGACAAATTCGAAGTAGGAGGCGATGAAAGAGACACCGAGGTCACTCTTATCAGCCACTTCGCGTGTTTATGGGAATAGAGGTTCTGCAACGAAACAGTTAGACTACGCCCCACCCACTTTTTGAAAGTACCGCGAATTTTGAACCATCAGTGATCTTTTCTTTTTTTTTTTACATCGCACAACGAATATAACAATTAACCAACAATTTATTTGGATAGTAACAACAGTTTATTGAACTGGAGCAACTGGTTGGGCGGCTGGGATCTGGACGTCCTTCTTCTCCTCCTTGTGCTGGCTGTGTGGCTCCTTTGGAATGACCTCCTCTTGTGGCTCCATGATTTGGACGTGGTCTGGGAGGGCATTTCTTGGTCCGTTCATTCCGCGTGGGTCGTATGGGAGCATGATCTTGACCTTGATTCCGATGACTCCTTGACGGAGTTGGACGTGTCTGACGGCTTGTTGGATGTAGTCGTTGACTGGGTGTCCAGAGTGGATCATGAGTCCGTCGACGAACTTCATGGCCTTAGCACGCTGTCCACGAAGCTTTCCGGAGACGATGACCTACAACACGCATGGTTAAAGATGAATTCTTATTTTCGGTGTTATATTGACATCGAATCTTGTGATAGCTCAAGAAATTGTGCGAAATCGAATACTCACCTCAACTCCTTGAGCTCCAGACTCCATGATGAATCGGAGAACTCCGTAGCAAGCACGACGGACGGCGAGTCCTCCAACGAGCTTGTATCTGAGAGACTCGCACTGGGCGACAGCGCAGAGTCCTCTGTTGGAGACCTTCTCGGCGTAGAGCTGAAAATATTTTAATTAACAAATTTTTCTTAGAAATTCCAAAATTTACCTCAACAGATCCCTCCTCGAATCCGAATCTCTTCTGGACAACGGAGGTGAGCTCCTTGATTCTGCGTCCGCGCTCTCCCAAGACGTTTTGGGTGCGGGTGGCCATGATGATGACCTCAGCTCTAGCTGGGGTGGAACGAACCTAAAAGTTTAGATGTCTTATTGCTCATAATAAAATCAAAAGTACCTCAACTCCGGAGTAACCGTCCTCGGCGAGCTCCTTCATCAAGAAGTTGTTAAGCTCAGCCTTGAAGATTCCGCCGATGACGGCCTTCTTCTTCTTAGTCACGTTTTGATTGGCAGCCATGTTGCCCACTGTTTGACGATCTCTGGAAAAAAAAATATGTGAATGATTTATTGGAAGATTTGAAATGATAAATTACGGAAAAGGAAAAATCAAATTTTTAGGTCTGAAACATTTTTTTCGCCCCAAAAAAGTTTGAAAAATAGACGATGGCCATAGTTGCACAAAGCAAAAGATACAAAACAACTGAAAAACACAAAGGCTCGGTGTTTTAGTCAAATTTGTAGGGTCAAAAAAAACGTGTCGCTTGGAAAAAAGCGAAAAATCGGCTATAAACCCAGTTGAAATGGGTAAAAAAATAAAATAACTCTGCAGAAATACACTTCCCATCGATTTTTTATCACGAATTTCTGATTTTTAAGCCAAAAAATGCAAAATTTCTTGAAAAAAAAACGAAAAAGCCAGATGGAAAATTTCCCAAGAGGCGTCCAACGTTAAAACATTGAATACTCAGCCGACAAGTGTCCTATTTCGCTGCCCCTCGCGAGACCCAACGCGCGCGCAGTGAGTGTGCGCCTTCAAACCCTCTCGTCGTCTCACCCCACACTCTCTCGCCGCCAAATTGAGTTTTTTGAATAAATCCATGGATTTTTAGCGGATTTTCGGTCATTTTCTGTCATTTTGTACTGTTAAAATTGAAAAAAATCAATAAATCTCGTTATTAACCTCTTAAAAATATCGTTTTTCAAATTTTTCCAGTGTCAAACATGGATGAAGAGAAAATCGTATTGATCGGTAATGAATCAGATCTTCTCCATGCCGGCTACAATTTCGCCATTAAACACGATGGAAAACGGTGATTTTTGAATGTAAAAATGTCCTAAAACCATCAATTTTTCAGATATCCCAGCGCGATTCACTTCACACACCACCAAATTCTAGATCAATTGAAAATCCCGGATTCAGCAATTGAAGAGCTGCTATGTACGAATAGTTGTGATGTTCAGCAGCGTGCAATGGTGATTTTACAAGAGAATATGCCAGAAGGACACGATTTGAATTCGCTGGGACCGTATTTGACGACCAGTCTTCATTCATATTCCCTGCAAGGACTTAGGCTAAGAGCTGAACACGATAAAGGTAGCGTTTTGAGTGATTTTAGAGCTTAAAAATCGATTTCTTGGCCTAAAAAAGCTAGAAAAACGTCATTTTCGCAATTTAAAATATTGTAGAGTTCGAAAAAACGCTGATGCGCACCAACGAGGCTCTTCTGATAGTGTGCGACGAGAAAAATCCAATTCTGGGCATCGGAATGGACGATAAGACGTTTATGGAGTGGATGGCCAAAGAGAAGGCAGATTCCAGGCAGATTGCCTATTGGATGAAGCATGAGCACATGAGACCGTCGGATTTGGGTCAGAATATGCTGGGGTGGGTTTTTGGCCTATTTCGACAGTTTTAAAGTGATTTTTTTTGCAAAAATTGAGCTAAAAATACGATGAGTCGATTTTTGTCCATGGAAATTGTAATTTTCACCTAAAATTGACAAAAAAAATCAATTTTTGGACGATTTTTGTCGATTTTGTGCCTTTCAAAATATAACTTTCCACCGAAAATTGATCCAAAACGGCGAATTTTTTCTATTTTTAGCTATTCAAAATGTAATTTTCATCCAAAAAATCTCTAAAAATCGATTTTCAGACGATATCTGATGTGGCTGAGGTATGAAACCATTGAAAAACGAAAGCAAAGCCTGCTGGCAAGGCCTACAGTTCAAGTGGAGGGGTTATCAACGGATAAGGAAGATAAGGCGTTTGTGATGAATGTCAATGATTTGGTTATCAGTTTGGAGGTGAGCCCAGTAGGAAAAAACTTGAAAAAATTGAGTCCTAGAGGCTTAAAAATGCTAAAAATGAGGGTTTTTGAGTGGAAATTCAGTTGAAAATTGTGATTTTTTGCATAAATTAGCACTAGAATCCGTCAAAAATTCAAAAAATTGTGATTTTCAGCTAAAATTTCGCTAGAAATCGAGGTTTTTAAGAAGTTTTAGACAGGTTCTAGTGCAAATTTGAGTGAGAAATTACAATTTTCAGCTTGGTTTCGACTCAGAAAATTCCATTTTTAGCATTTTTAGGATCATAGGAACCTGATTTTTTCGCCCAAAATCGAAAAATCGGGATCTGAAATTCCAAAAAATGCTAAAATTTACCTTTTTTGACTCAAAACCAAGTGGAAAGTTGTGATTTTTCGCATAAATTTGCACTAGAATCCGTTAAAAATTCAAAAAATTGCGATTTTTAGATTAAATTTCTTGAAAAATCGACGTTTTTAGAAAGTTGCAGACAGGTTCTAGTGCAAATTTGAGTGAAAAATGACAATTTTCAGTTTTTTTTTACTCAGAAAATTTCATTTTTAACATTTTTAGGATCATTGAAACCTGATTTTTTTCGCTCACATTCAAAATTTCGAGATTCTAAACTCATATAAATGCTAGAAATGACCGTTTTTGAGTTAAAAATCGGGATTTCTAGCACAAATTTGCACTAGAACCCATTCAAAAATTTTATAAAATCGTCGAAATTTCATAACGTTTTGTCTAAAATTTTTAGACCCTAAAAATGCAAAAAATCGGTTTTTTTCAATCAAAACCTAGTCAAAAATCGTGATTTTTCGCTCAAATTTGCACTGAAACCCTTCTAAAATTCTCAATTTTTTGGCTGAAATTCGAAGAATCGAGGTTCTAAAATCCTAAAAATGGTAAAAATTACATTTTTGACTCAAAACCAAGTTGAAAATTGTGATTTTTGGCTCAAATTTGGACTGAAACCGATCTGAAATTTCAAAAAATTCGACATTTCCAGGGAATATTCCACCCGCTCTCCAACTACTACGCCTCGCCATTCGAGATGAAAGGAGAACGGTATCGTTCAGTGGAACACTATGCCTATGAGAAGTTCTTCAATTCGCTGAAACTCGACGATAAAGCGATAGAGAAGATTCAAACGACGCCTGTGCCTTTAAATGTGCCAATTGTCGCTCAAAAAGTGCTCAGGAACTCAGATATAAATCAGGATACCATAGCGGAGAAGGGCACGAAGATGGATAGATGGCGTCAATCGGCAATGAAGCATAAAATCTATCATAATGAATACCTTCAACAGCTTCTTTTGTCAACTGGAAGTGCTATTCTTGTGGATTGCTCAGTTGGAGATCCTCTGTGGACGTGTGCTGCTTCGGAGTCAGAATTACAACATCTCCTTACGAAGACGTATGTTACACCACAGAAGTTGGTTGGATGGATGGTTGATGAGGAGCAGAAGGACACTCCGAAAAGTCTGATGCATTTGTATGGAAATAAAAGTGGATTACTGCTGATGGAGCTGAGAGAACGACTGGCTGTTCATACGTCGAGCAGGATACCATTGGTAAGGGTTTTTGGGGGGTTTTGGGGTTTGAAATTGGTCAAATTTGAGAATTTGGAGTGAGAATCAAGGAAATTCAACCGAAATCAACCCAAAATTCGAAATTTTGACGTCATAAAGAAGCTGAAAATCCCTGATTTCAAGCTCAAAATCCTATGAAAAATTGTAATTTCTGGCTCAAAATGAGAGAAAAATTCAAATTTTGGCTAGAAAGCAAGTCTGAAAATATCATTTTTCGCCGTTTTTGAGCTTAAAATCTGCAATTTTCGGCTCAATTTTGTGATTAAAAACTGAATATTTTCGACAGAAAAATTACAATTTTAAGCTCAAAACTCCGAGAAATTAGTGATTTTCTTGCAATTTTTCGAGAGAAAAATTGATTTTTTCATTCGATTTTTTGCAACATTTTTAGACCTTTTCAAGGGGTTTCAGCTATTTTTGAAAATTGTTTTTCGACTTTTCAGACTTTTTCCGTCTGGAATTTGATGGAACGGTGTTAGGATTACTGTAGATTACTGTAGAAAACCTTGTTTTTATTATTGTTGTGCGAAAAAATTGGAGTCGAGACGCAGACAGTTGAACAAAAAATTTCTCTGCGTCTCCACCGATTATGTGCTATTTTGGCTTGCCGCTTCGAGGTGAATCCGTATTCAGACTGTAAAAAATACTCTCTAACTCCATTTTTTTCGGACAACAATAAAATCTGCAATTCGACGTGATTGTGATTGCAAAAAAAAAACTACAGTAATCTACAGTAATCAAACACCGTTCCATGAAATTTCAGACGAAAAAATTTGGAAAAATCGAAAAAGAATCTTTAAAAATGGCTGAAAACCCTTAAAAAGTCTAAAAATTTTGTGAAAAATCGGAGAAAAATCGCAAGAAAATCTCTAATTTTTCGGAGTTTTCAGTTTTAGCGGAAATTCAAAAAAATTTAAGGCTTCTGACCTATAATTATAAAAAATTTCCCAAAATCAGTCCGAAATTCCCTCAAAATCAATGCCCAGCTTCAGCTCTCCGCGATCAACACTGCTCCATTGAAGTCGATAGTGACGTCGAACGTCATTTGTTTCACTCCAGAATCCGTTTTTCATCCGTTGTATCCTGCAGAAATCCGATGCTCTCAGGATGGACCCCCAATGAAGTCGCCAGCTCATTATGTGGCTACGCAGGCGGTGAAGTGAGTTTTTTGGCTCATTTTTTCATGTTTTTTGACCCAGAAATTCCTTAATTTGGGCCCGAAAACCTCAAAAATTTCGGGTTATGTGCTCATGTTTCATGAATTTCGTCTAATTTCAGCTCAAAAATTCCAGATTTTTTACCTAAAAATCCCCAAATTTTAGTTGAAAAACCCAAAATAGTGGGATTTTGGGTTCATTTTTCATGGTTTTGGCATATTTTCCAATGAAAAATCCCGTTTTTTAACTCAAAATCCCCAATTTTAGCTCCTCGAGAGCTCAAAAAAAAGGCGAATTTTCAGCTTTTTTGACCCGAAATTCCCTAACTTTTGCTGCTCAAATTTCACCATCTTTTGGGCTCATTTTTCTGAAAATTTCCAGATTTTAACCAAAAATCCACAATTTTAGCTCCAAAACTCAAAATGAATAGGATCATTTTCAGATTTTCTAGCTCAAAAATCCTAGAATTTCAGCTCTAATTTTACCCTTTTTGGGCTCATTTTTCATGAATTTTATATATTTTTCAAAGATTTTTGCCCCAAAAACCCCAAAAACTCAAAAGTTCCTAATTTTCAGACTTCTAAGCATCAATAAAGAGGATTCTGACTACATCCTCGAGGAGACGTCTTCCATCCAATGCTGGCAACGCCTTCACGAGACCATCGAGCTTCGAGGACGTGGTTTGGAGCTGGAACAGACGTGGTGGATGGATAAACGAATGCAGTTCATCAAGGAATCCCTTCAACTCCTCCTGGATCAACATCCGGCTCTGCTGAGAGCTCTTTTGGATACTGGAGACTCTTTGCTAGTGTATTGCTCGAGATTTTCGTCGATGGATGCTGAATTGAGTATTGGAATGAGGGAAATGGACCTAAGGTGGTGGATGCAGGAGGTTGGAATGACCACCAAGACGGTAAGCGGGTCTTCAGAATTTTAAGAAAATCAGTATGCCGAAAAACCTGTGTTAGAATAGCCGGCCTTCTATTTTTCCAAGATACCTTCCGAGGGCTCTTCTATTACAGCGGCGCTTCAATCTCTAGAAAATCTGAATTTTTGAGTATCTGAACTTTTGAATTTCTAACTTTTTGAATTCCCGAAATCAGAAAAACAAGTTGACCGTAAAGCCTGTATTAGAAGAGCCCCTTTAATAGAAGGGCCCCTCCGAGGGGCCTTGAAAAATAGAAGTGCCGGCCCTTCTAATACAGGTTTTACGGTATTTCTATTCCGCTCCTTTTTCCAGCTCATCGACATGTGCTCCCACCCGATGGCCTTCCGACCACCGTACCTAGGCGGCAACCGTCTTGGATTGATTCTAATGGAACTTCGACGTGAATTCGTTCTCCAAGGCGTCTTCCCCCAACAACTTCCCGAACTTCAACTCACCGCCGACTCCATCCTGGGAACCAATTCGCCGATGGAGAATTTTATGACTTCGGAGCATTTTGATATGCTACAGCAGTGGAATTATCGAGCACTTTGGATTAGTGAGTTCTCTATATATTTTGTGATTTCAAATATGTCAAAATGGGCCAAAAACTACTGTAGATGAGAATGAACAAAAAAGCAGAAAAACACAAAATTGAAATGAGCAATGCTCATCTGGTGCGTAAAAACCACTATACAAGCAAAATGACCTAAAAATCATTTTAAAACGACCCAAATTTGCTTTTCAAAGTCCGCAACTAACCAATAATTAGTCTAAAATTGATGCCAAAAAATCAAAATTACGGAAAAATGACCCGAAAATCACTGGAAAACCCCAAAAATTAGGTAAAATGGCCCAAAACCCATAAGAAATAGCTTCAAAATTAGTGAAAAATCGTCCAAAATTAGCAAAGAATAATTCATTAAAACGGCCCAAAAATGCATGAAAAATAGACTAAAAATCGCTGAAAATGGTTGAAAATTGACTAAAAGGTCTGAATTTTGAATCAAAATGACTCATAATTAGTCTAAAATTGATGCCAAAAAAAAATCAAGTTCTTTCCAGACCCACTATTCCTTCTGGCAAAAGACAATTATCCTGAAGCGATGTCCCAATGCACACGAATCAAAACCGCCCCTCGAATGGTGACGATTGACGATGAGAAAGTGTCGGACTTGGTGGATAATTTGGTGAAAGAGGAGACACACACGGAGACACTGAAAGCCATTGCAGCCGAGGATCTACGGGCGGTCTTCATGAAGTTGTGTGCGAGATTGAGGGGGAAAATTGAGAATATGGATAGGCAGTCGATGGATATTGCCATGGCTGCCATGGAGGTGGGAGTTTGAGGGATATTGAGTGAGATTCCATGAAAATGGGCTGAAATATGCTCAAACTTGTGGCAATTTCAGTCAAATTCAAGCCAAAAATCGCTGAAAAATCTCAAAATCTTGATTTCAGGCTCGAAATCCTATGAGAAATTCTAATTTCTGTGTTAAAAATGAGTGGAAATTTTCGAATTTTGGCCTGAAATCAAGTTTGAAAATATCACTTTTCGTATTTCCAGCCAAATTTGATCTAGAAATTTGCAATTTTTAGCTCAAGTTCGTACCATTTTTCGACCCGAAATTCCATTTCAAGCTCAAAATTTGATCAAAATCACGTTTTTTGGAACGGAAAAATTCGAATTTTGGCTAGAAATCAAGTCTTAAAATATCATTTTTTGTCGTTTTTGAGCTGAAAATTTTCTCATTTTTAAGCCCATTTTTGGCTGAAGTTCGTAAAAGATTCCGTTCGAAAATCCCAATTTTAGGCTCAAAATTAAGCCAACATCATATTTTCCATGTCGAAAATGAGATGAAAAAATTATTTTCAGACAAATTTGAGCCAGAAATCTCAAAAATAATCTGAAGTTTTAAAATTTCCAGACCCATCGCCTCCAATCGATCCGCCGAAGTCTCGCCGACACCAACGACAGAGAAGACGGTGGACCATCATCATCAGGCCCCTCGATTTCCGCTCCTCCAATGACGACGTCCGCCTCCAGAATCCCTCACTCGTCGTCTGGATTCAGAATGGCAGCTGGAAGAGAAAGAGACAGAGAAAGAGAACGTGATGATGAGAGAGATAGAGAAAGAGACAGAGCTGGAGCATCATCATCGTCGTCAGCTCAACCAGCTAAAAAGGAGCGAATGGAGTATAAAATACCAACGACGTCGAGACGAAAATTCGGAAGAGATCGCGAGAAGCCGACGTCATCGGCAGTGTCGTCGTCGTCGGATCGGGGGAGACCGGACTCCATCAAAAAGCGTCCTCACACCTCGCCACCGTCATCCCGAAAATCAGCTCCATCTCCGAAACGAACGGCTCCAACAACTCCTGCTGCTCCTGTGGCTCCAGCTGCTGCTCCCAAACCAAAGAGAAATCCAGACGAAGAGTTGTCCGACGGAGAGATATTGTCTACGGATGAGGAGGATAATTAAAGGAAGATACTTAATTGATCTAATTGATAATTTAAAAATTTGTAATTTTGTTTTGTTGCTCAGAAAGGTGTGAACCTAAACTACAAGTAAAGAGTTTCTTCATGTTCCGTATACACACGCAAAACAAGGCCAATAGCTGGGGAAGAAGGAGAATGAATTAAAAATGTTGTGGTGTTTACAGGGGAAAAAGAGCCAGGGGAATCAATAAATTAAAATCAATAATCAGTGAGATTGATCTCGAATGGTTGTGGTGGTTTCAGTTCGGCGTTCGACGAGGAAGCGGGAAGACTGACTTGAGCGACGACTTCACTGACCAGTTTCTCTTCTCTCTCCTTATCAATACGATCCGAAACGATGATTCCTCCCTTGTAGAGTGGTTTCATTGGGGAATACGAACGGGGGTCACTGATCGTAATCAGGTTTCGTTGAGCCGTAATCACGCGAGCAGGGTTGCAGAGACGGTGGATGGGTTTCGTGTCCTTTTCTGGTGCCTTCTCCTTCCTGGAAATACAGATTTTTTAGAGGTTTTAGATCTTTTTTTGGATGGTCCATAGCTCAGATATAGATTGAAAGATCTCAGAAATAGTTGAGAAAAGCTTAACGATGGCCCAAAATAGCTTAAAAATTACGTTCAAAATCGCCTAAAAATAGCTGAGATTACCTTTAAAGTGGCTCACAAATAGCTCACAACAGCTCAAAATATCTCAAAAATGGATGGCTTAAACGTAGCTCGAAAATGTCTAAACAGGTCACATCGGCTCAAAAATAGCTGGAACTAGTTCAAAAACTGCTCAAAAATACGTCAAAATAGCTCGAAAATAGGTCAAAAAACACTTTAAGAGTATCTCAAAAACAGCTTAAATTTGGGTCAATTTTAAGCGATTTCGTGTCAAATTTCAGATTTCCAGTTTTCAAAATTCCATTTTAGGCTATTTTTACTTCAAAAATAGCTCAGAAATATCTCAAAAAGCTCGTCCACAGCTCAAAATCAAGCCAATTTTGAGCTATTTTGAGTCAGTTTTAGTCATTTCTGACACGCGATTCTCTCGGAAAATCGGCTCTCCACTCACTTCGGCTTTCCTTGTTGATCCACCTCCATCTTCTCATCCTCACCAGCAGCACCAGCAGCTGCTCCTCCAGACGCCGACGACGATGATTGTGCAGCTGCATGGAGTGCTGCAGCAGCCGCAGCCTCCCGGCGCTTCTTCTCCTCCGCAGCCGCCGCCTTTTTCAACGCGTTCTTCTTTCCGGTAATCGACAAAACCACAGTTTCCACCTTCTTGATATCCTTATCCTTCTTCGATTCGGCACGTGGTGGATAGGCAAACTTTTGGCTGTTCGCATGACAAACGTAGTCGAGTACTGGAATTTTGAGATTCTCATTGACCATTACCAAGCAAGACGGCTTGGCGGCGAGGGCAATGAAGAAGTGCATCGAGTGCCAGAACCATCCATGCAAGAAGCACATCATTCCAACCATGGAGCCCATATCCGGTTGACCATCAGAATTGTGCAATGAGACGGCCGCGTTCTGGCCTCCAATGTCGAGAAGACCCTGAGCAATGATGGCTCCGAACTTGACTAAAGAGTCCTCATTCTTCTCTCCGATCTGGAAATTTAGAATAAGTTTTAATCGAACTTGTAACAGGCCGGGCCGGCTCAAAAACGGCCCAGAACATCCATAACTGTGCAAGTGTCATTCTTACCTTCTTCAACAACTGCTTTCTGAATCCGTTAACCTTTGGACAGGTGTAGTCTGTCTGTTGGCACATGATAAGAGATAACGAGAGAAGAGCTCCCTTGCGGACGAATCCTTCCTTATCAGAAATCATTGGCTCAATGAGTCCGATTGCTTCCTGAAACATTATTTTTTAAATCACTTCTTTGGCAGTGGAGCGCACTTTCTAGAAATCGAGGGCCGACGAAATCCGGAATTCCAAAAAATCCCAATTTTAGCAGCCTTATCAATCCCAACCCACCACCCCTCCCCAATCTCCCAGAACTCACCATATTTCCAGTTCCAGCACAAGCGATACCCAAAGCCATCGCGGCTCCATACCTAACATGTCCGTTGAAATGCTCGGTGAGCATGGAGACATAAGACAGGCAGGTATTTGGATCCTTCGAAAGAACGAAACCGATACCAATGGTCGCGTATCTCTTAACATCTAAGTTTGGATCAGTGGCAACCTTCTCGAGAAGACGACGAACGACATCTGGAGATCCAGTTCCAGCGTAGGCCATCGACAGCATACAGATTCCAGTAGATCTGAGCATTGGGTTACTCTTGGCTCCAATCGCCTCGGTGATATAGGGTTCAGCGTCTCCTTGAAGTCCGAATGAAGCGCAGGCGAGTCCAGTACGAATACCACGTTGAGTCTTGTCGTGTTGAGTATCCACAGTATACTGTTTCAACTCATTGAACACCTCCTGATTCAAATTTCCAGCCATGATAAGTCCCATAGCGATTCCAGCAGATTCTCCAGAGACAGCCTCGTCACGTTGAAGAACTTCGCGAATCTTCTCATATCCAGAAACCGAGGAAGATCCCAAACCAGCGATTCCGAATCCAAGGCAGGCTCCATGTCGAACTGGCTCATTCTCAGCAGTCTTGAGCCATTGAGCAAGAGTGCTCATAGCAGTGGCATCACCGTGTTTGGCATGAATCAATCCGTAGGCGAGCATGGCTCCTCCCTCTTTGAATCCGAATCCTTCTACAGATTCTTTCGGAAGGTACGGATCGAGAACCTTCATTGCCGAGGCCTCTTGTCCGTGATGGATGAGTCCGAGGGAGGCGACAGCGTTGAATTTGTTCCAGTTGGTAGCCTTGGACACCCACGAGAGATTGTTGCGGAGGAAATCGTCACAAGTGGTACCGTACTGCATCAGACCGTTGCTGATAAGAAGAGCATTGTGAGCAGATGCGGTTCTAATATTCTCCTTGATCTCTTCCATCAGCACGGAATCTGTGTGATTGTGACGGACGTAGAAGTCAAGATAGGCTTTCACTGTCTCGTGTCCTTTCAGAATCGAATGCACCTTCTCCATGGATTTGGCGTCTGCTGGTTGCTCCTGTTGCTCGAATCGTCGAAGAACTCTGTCAAGGAATCCTTGGCTGGCGGTTTCATACAAATCGAAGGCGATTTGATAGGAACGAGTAGATAGATTGCGGGAGATGAGATCCGTGATAGTGTCAGCAGCAGACTCGGCGTTGTCAGTGAGCACGTAGCACTGGAAAATGATTTTTGAAAAACTGTATTTTCTCTAAAACTTTGAGCTCAATTGTCTCGGTTCCTGTGAAAGATATCAAGAAATTGTCAACTGATAAAATACTATTGTCGTAATGATATGCAATTTATCAGTTGACATTATTACGATATCTTTCACAGCAACCGAGATAATTGAGCTCAAAGAGCAAGGATAAGGTTTCACTAGATAATAGTCATAAAAATAGCCAAAAATGGTTTCAATGAGGTCTAATTGCCCAAATTTAAGAAAAATAGCTAAAAAAAATGATTAAAAATGTCTAAAAATCTCGAAAAATGACTCGAAATCGTATTTCCTCTAATAGAAATCCACCGAAATCGTAAACTTTGCTGGGTTTTAAATTATTTAGAAATACGATTTTGGGCCACTTTTTATTAATTTTTAGGTCATTTTTCACGGATTTTGAGGCAATTTTTCCTGAATTCAGGACTATTTTCATAATTTTTGGACCTTTTTTAGGAATTGTTAGGTCAGTTTTCATGGAATCTGGGCCAATTTTCATGGATTCGGAACTATTTTTTTAAATCGTTTTTAGGCCATTTTTAGTTATTTTTAGACTTTTTTAAAGGAATTTTCTGGGTTTTTTTCATGGATTTTGAGCCAATTTTTCATGAATTCGCCACTATTTTTGATTTTTGGAACTTTTTTTAGAAACTTTTCCTCACCTCACAAATCTTGGACATATCTGGCGATGGACACTTCAAATAGGTCTTAATGACAGTGTTAATGACTTTAAAACGGAATGATCTGTCGAAGGCTCCGTTGACGACACGGTTGAGCGTTTCCACAAGGGTTGCTACAAAAGATGAATATTGAGCTCTCAAATTCCAAAATTTCAAAGGACTCACTTTGATTTTTGACATTGAGCTCTGCTGGCATCGCACTGATAGCCTTTTCGATCATTGGCAAGTTGGTCGTCTCGAAACCCAACGAGATCACATACCAGATCTCTCGATTATCCAGATTTCTGGCAACAATCTTATCAACGAGCTCGCGGAGCTGTTGCGGAGCAGCGATTCCTTGTTGGCTCATAATCTTATAAGTGTCAATGGCGGTTTCAATTATCTTATTCACATATTCTGCATCGTTTCCAAGGCCCACTCGTGGAGCAGGGACGACATTGAAATCTCCGCGCAGAGCGAATTCCAGAGCACGCTCGTACTGTTCCAGACAGAAATAGACTTTCGAGACGAGCAACGCGGCTGATGAGTGCTCTGGGAAGGCGGTGACGTCGAGAAGCTTCTCAACGGCTGGAAGAGCGTCGGCTACCTCAAACCATGTGTTAACGAGGACGTCCCAGTCGTTGAAGGCCTTCAGGACGAGAACTTTGTCGGAGACTGATGACTTGGGAGATTCGAGGACGCGAATGAAGGCGGAGGCATTGGAAGGTCCTCCTGGCTGGGAACGCCATCTGTTCAAAAGTGTCAGCATCTGGAAAAAACTCTTAGTAGGAAGGTTCGAAAAGGGGAGAAGTGTGGTCAAACTAGCGATATAACTCGGAAAAAAAAAAACAAAACCTCAAAATTGGAAATTTTGAGAAAAAAAAGTTCAGAAAACGATGTAATTTTGAATGGGAAAGAGTGAAAAAAAAAAGATTTTCCAGAATAAAGATAGCAGCAAAATGAACAAAACCCAACGAAATTGAACAAAAAACAACGATTGCCTTATAATCATGATAAATCGTCTTTGACCGAAAATCCAAAGGAAAATTGCGGTTTTCCAAAAAAAAAAAACAGGAATTTTAAAAGTTTGAAATCGAATTTCGAACTGAAAAATCAGGTAAGCCAAAAATCTCAAAAAACACCGAAAAACAACAATTTTCTTTGAATGATGATAAATGGATTTTGACCGAAATTCGGCTTGAAAATCAGACTTTTCCGCCAAAATAGAGCCATTTGCGTTCAAAAACGAGTTTTTTTCATCAAATTAAAAAAAAATAAGCAAAAAGTCTCAAAAATCACTGAAAAAACAATCAAATTTCAGATATTTCCCTCGGCTTTCGAATTGTCATCGTCGGCGCGCGTTTCGCGCCAACGTGTGTAGGTCAAGTGCGCCAGTGACCCCGCTTGGCGCGTTTCTCGATTTTTTTTTTGGAAAAATAGGTTTGAACCCCTCAAAATGCAATAATCGGAATTTCTAGGCGTCTTTCAAAAGAATAAGATGAAATTTACGAAATTGATGCTTTTTTGTCCGGAAAAAAGTGGAAAACCGCTTGAAAATAACCTGAAAATCGAGAAAAAAGGAGAAAAGATTACTGTAGTAAAGGTGCTTGGAATTTGGCTGAAAAATGGTTTTGAAGAGAATCCGAGATAGTTCTGGAAGGTTTCTTCGAAGAATTACGCAATGTTTAGTTCATTTTCGAGAGGAAATATCCGTTTTTTGCAATTTTTGACCTTTTTCGCGCTATTTTCGTCAAGAAAGTGATATTTTCCAGACTTTTCTATGTCCCCCTGGCGATGCATCGCAGAACAGCTCGTCGAATACGAGGAACCAGTCGACGCAAAGGCGTATTTTGACAAAATAATTTGCCTGTGGAAGGAGTATCCGAATGCAATTAGTAACCGAATCAACACCTCTGTCCCTGTGGAAGAAGAATCTCAAGTCTGGAATGAAGTGATAGCCAATTTCGAGTCAAAATATCGATTTGATCCGGCGAATTCCAGTGAATTGAGCATTTTTAAATTGATTCAGCGGGACTATAAAAGGCAATCGTTCTCGAATAATTGCTATGAAGTCGCGTTTTATGAAGGTTGGTGTCTAGATTTGGCAAAAATTCTGGCATTTTTCGATAATTTTTATTGATTTTAGGCGATTTTGCAGAATTTTTTTCGCAAAAATCGCATAAAAACGATGAAAATACTCGAAAAATCGACAAAAATGCACATAAAATAGGATTTTTGATCAAAATTTCGAAAGTGGGCGGAGCTAAGGTCCGTTAAATCATTAAAGAAATATGTTTTTTTTTTCGATTTTTTACCAATTTTTCGACAAATTTCTGCGTTTTAGAATGTTTTTATAGCCGAAAAATCACGAAAAAATCGGAAAAAATGGAATTTTTTGATAAAAAATTCAAAAGTGGGCGGAGCTTAGGCCGCGAAATCCCTTAAGGAGCATGTATTATACTATTTTTGACCGATTTTTTTCTATTTTCGAACGATTTTCGTTGATTTTACGACGAATTTTCCATGTTTTAATGTAATTTTTCGTTCTTTAAATCAAACAAATCATATTAAAATTTGAAAAATTTCTAAAAATCGTCTGGAAACAGTGAAAGTTTCGAAAAACCACAGAAAAAAGTCTAGAAAAAATTGAGAATCACAAAAAAACCTAAGCTCCGCCCACTTTCGGCACAAAAATAGCCATTTTTCGCGATTTTTCGGCTAATTTCATCGTTTTTAGGCGATTCTCATCGATTTTTAAATGATTTTCTATTCAAAAATTGCAAAAAATCGCATAAAACCCATGAAAATACTCGAAAAAATAGGCCGGAAAATTATGAAAATTGTAGAAAAATCAAAAATTTTTTCAAAATTCAATTTTTTCGACGAATATCATCGATTTTGAAACTTTTTAAACTCGAAAAATCGCATTAAAACAATGAAAATACTCGAAAAATCGAAAAAAAACGGCCAAAAATTCATTTTTTCCAGAAGAACTCTTGGTCCGTTTCTACCCGATTGTCCTCGACGGCCAACAACATCCACACTTTGAGAGTCCCTACTCGATTGCCTGTAAAATTCCATCGAATTCCTCGATTTTGCTCCAATTCTTCAAGCCTGTAGATACTCCAGATGACCATTTTGAGTTCTTGAAGACGTTGGCGTTCAAGCAGCTGGTCACCTGGTTGAAGAGTATCGATTTGTCAAAGTATATCGATTTTTTTAAATTAGAAAATTTTGATTAGAAACATTTTTTTTTTCAGAAAAACTCAATTTTTTCCAGTTTTCAAAAAATTCGAAAAAAAAAATTTTTTTCAGAAAATTTTCTGTTTTCAAAAAACAAATATAAAAATGTTCAATTTGTGCAGAACAACTCGAAAAACGCACTCTCTCCTAGACAAGGAATCTTATATATCCACTTATCGACACATTCGAGAGGATCTTGGACGTCCGCTAGTCGAAGGGTGGACTGAAAATTCGAAACCGCAGAAAGTGATTTTCGAGGATTGCGGAATTGCATCGTATATTCAGGTTTGTAGTTTTAGTCTACTGTCTATTCAATAAAACGTGGGCCAAAAAGACTACAAATTAACTAATCTTCTCTTCATTACACTCATTCCTGTAATTAGGTGATGTGCTCACGTGGAAAATTTGATGGTGATTTCTGAGGAACGTCTGCAGTCCGCCGTCCTGATCCTTCATCAGCTTCTTATCATCGTCAGTGAGCTGGCCAGCCAGCTGGGCCAATGGAACCTCGCCTCCGCATCGCCAACCGCTGGAAATTTAGAATTTTTTGAGATTTACGAGTTTTTGGATTTTTAGAGTTTTTTGAAATTTTCTGGAAATTTCGAGATGTTTGATTTTTCGAATTTTTGAAACTTTTTGAATATTTGAATTTTCAGAAATGTTGAATTTTCCAAAATTAAGAACATTCAAAATTAAAAAACTTTTGAATTTTTAAAAATTCACAATTTCCAGAATTTTTGAGTTTTTGAATTCATGATTTTTCAAAAATTTATAATTTCTGTATTTTGA
>NW_025543487.1:43167-54553 GCF_000004555.2 Caenorhabditis briggsae
CAGCAAAAATAATGGGATATTTAACTTTTTTTTTTGTGTGTGTGAAAGTAGGTATGTATATACTGGCACATTACAAGTGTTGTGCACAACATAAGTCAAGATTTCCACAATGTTATTTAAATAAGTTGTCAGTAAAAATAAAGATAAAGGATATATATCAATAGACTGAGGTTAAAGCAGTAGAACTTGGAGTTAAATGAAGTGAACATGCATAAATTGAAAAATACATATATTGACACAAAAGACTAACAAAATAAATAAAAGGGATCACTGTATTTATTTTCTTTTTTTTACTCATTGCTTATATTATCTAAAACCTTAAATTAGTAAATATGTTGGTAAGAGAGACCCACATTTTATTCAATAGACAGTAGCTATTTTCAGGAGCTTTTCTGTAATTTCTCACTCAAAAATCTGAAAATTTTAGCCCTTCTTTGTCCAGGAGCAGTTTTTTGTAGTTTGTAGTCTAGGCCAGGGCTGTCGAAAATGACGGCCGGCCGAGGCCGCGGCTCATTCTTTTTTGGGAGCGACAACGGGGCCGAGGGAAACTTCATTCGAAATGAAAAGGGTCACCAGAACATGGAAAATCGGTTAAAAATAGTAATGTTTCAAAAGAGTGTAACTAACATGAAACAAAAATTATTTTTGGGACCCATGAGAACAATAGATAGAAAATTGAATAAAAGTCATAATTTGTAAAATTTGAATTTTTCTACATTTTTCCATTCTTATTCCATCATTCATATTTTTGAAATTACTTGCCAAAACTCTGCTCAAATTCAGAAAGAAAAAATAATGTTTTTGTTGAAAACTTATAGTTGCGTCTTAATTTATTTAAACGACGGCCGGCCGAGCCGTGGGGGAGGCCAGCCGCGGCCGGCCGTTTGACAGCCCTGGTCTAGGCTATCTTTTTAGAATTTTTAGTAGTTCTTGTAGTCTTTGTAGCTCAATTTTCACTATTTTTTCTAGGAGCTGTTTACAGGATTTTTTGTAGTTTGTAGTCTTTGTAGCCTGCTATTTTCAGGAGCTCATCACTAGTGGAATCCTCCCAAAACCTCGGAAATTTGTGGATATCGGATGTGGAAATGGTCTTTTGGTGCACTTGTTGAATAAGATTGGGGTGAGCATTTTGGGGAATTTTGGAAGAAAAAATCTCCAAAAAAATTTTTTAATTTCAGCCCAAAAAATCTGAAAATTTTTGGAATTTTAACGAATTTCAGCTCAAAAAAATCCGAAAAAAAACGCCAAATTCCTAAAAAAGTTGTGGACATTTTCAGATTTTTTTTAAATCTGAAAATTTTCGGAATTTTAACGAAATTCGGCCCAAAAAATCTGAAAATCCCGCAAAATTCGAAGAAAAAATTGTAAAAAATTCAAAATTTCAGCCCAAAAATTCTGAAAATGGCGCCAAAATTGGATAAAAAATTGAAAATTTTCGAAATTTTAACGGATTTCAGCTCAAAAAATCTGAAAATTTTTGGAATTTCCACGAATTTCTGCTTTAAAAAATTCTGAAAACCTCGCCAAATTCAAAAAAAAATTAAACATTTTCAGAATTTCTTTATTTTCAGCCCAAAAACTCGAAAATGGCGCCAAATTCAAAAAGAAAGTCTAAACATTTTCAGAATTTTAACGAATTTCAGCTCAAAAAATCTGAAAATTTTTTGAATTTTAACGGAAAAACCAAAAAAAAAACTGAAAATTAAGAATTTGAGCTCTGTTCTGACCCGTTTTAACCATTCATTCCCTAGATTCCTCAGCTTCTATACTCTTAAAAAATCCAAAATTTTCCAGATTCCCGGCTACGGCGTCGACGTTCGTTCTCGAAAAGTCTGGAAGACGACTCTAAGCCACGTGGATCTTCGAGAATCGCCTGTTGATCCGCAGATTGTCGTTGAGAATCGCCCGCATTTCGATGCTGACGTGGATTTATTGATTGGAAATCACAGCGATGAGCTCACACCCTGGATTCCGGTTATGGCGGCGAAGTGAGTGCAGTAGAGCGCGCTTGTTAGGTCCTTAGGGCCACTAATTGAGCAATTTGGCAGTAGAGCGCATTTTCTAGTCGTTGAATTTTCGAATTTCAGAATTTTTGAAATTTTAGAGTTGGAATTTCAGAATTTTAGAATTTTAGAATTTCAGAATTTGAGATTTTTAGAATTTTAGAATTTCCTAATTTTTCAGAATTTTAGACTTTTGGTATTTTCGAATTTTAGAATTTCTGAATTTTAGAATTTTTGTATTTTTGAATTTCTGAATTTTCAAATTTTCGGAATTTTAGAATTCCAGGTTTTCAGTTTCAGAATTTCAAATTTTCTCAAATAATTCAAATTTTCGACCGATTCTCAATAGAGCACATTTTGCAGACTAAACTGCAACTTCTTCCTGATCCCATGCTGCCCGTACAACTTTTTCGGCAAATATCTGAATAATGGAAGTCATTTGGGACCGAAACGAATGACATCTCAATACGAATCCTTCTTCGAATGGACCGTTTCTGTGTCCGAAAGACTCGGTTTTGATACCAAAATGGACCGTTTGGCGATTCCCAGCACGAAAAGAGTGGGTTTTCTGACAATTTTTATCCCCAAGATCGTGTCAAAACGCTCTTTTTTGAGGTTTTGGACCTTCAAATGTTTCTTTTATGACCCAAAAATTGTACCAAAATGCTCATTTTGACCAC
Source organism: Caenorhabditis briggsae (assembly GCF_000004555.2). NCBI lineage: Eukaryota > Metazoa > Nematoda > Chromadorea > Rhabditida > Rhabditidae > Caenorhabditis > Caenorhabditis briggsae. Next base: position 45,851 of record NW_025543487.1, read on the forward strand.
AAAAATCCTCGATTCTTCGATTTTTCGCAAAATTTTTAGGCCTTTCTAGGGTTTTCAGCCATTTTCGAAGTTTCTTTATCGATTTTTCCGTCTGAAATTTCATAGAACTGTGTTTGGTTACTGTAGATTACTGTAGAACATCTTGTAGTTTGTAGTTTTTTTTCTACGTGATTGTGTTTTTAAAAAAAACTACAGTAATCTACAGTAATCTTCCCTTACACCATTCCACCAAATTTAAGACGGAAAAATTCGGAAAAATCGAAAAAAAATTTTTCAAAAATAGCTGAAAACCCTAAAAAGGTTCAAACAATCGATGAAAAAAAATCTATTTTTCTATTGAAAAATCGCAAAAAAAATCTCCAATTTTTTGATTTTTAAAGCGATTTTTGAGTTTTTTTCATTTTTTCATTTTCTACACATTTTGTTATATTAATTTTTGGTCATTTTCGGTCCCCTCTGACCATTTTTGATCCAAAAAAATGTGCTAAAATGCTCATTTTGACCTCAAAATCCCCCATATTTTCAGCTCTGTATCATTGGACGTGTGCCAGAAAAAGGATTGTGTCCATCACTCGAACAAACCATTGAGCACATGACTCAGGGACAGAAGTTCGTGGCGAGACCCAGAGAGATTAGAAATAACAATTGTATGCACATTTCGGTGACGGATCGAGAGCGGATAGCCAAGAAGCTGTTCGATTTCATCTTGAATGCATCTGATGACGTTAGAGAGTGAGTTTTTGAATTTTTTTTGAGTGGAAAAGTGGGCGTGGCCTGTTTGAAAATTGAAAGAAAATGAAAACGTTTATTTTTTCAGACAAAAAGAAGATTTTCTAAAAATTCTAACATTCCAAAGTTTTGAGAAATTAAGCAAATCAATTTTTTTCAAAAAAATTCAGAAATATCAAGAAATCTGAAAACACAAAATGCCTAAAATATATTTTTTGGAATTCCAAAATTCGAAAATTTCAAAAATTCAAAACTTCAAACTTCTAAATTTTTGAAAATTTGAAAGATCAAAATTTTCAAAGATTCAAAAATAGAACAATTCTAAAAACACAAAAATTTTCTGAAAATTCAAAATTTCAAAAAATACGTAATTTCAAAAGTTCCAAAAATACAAAATATCTAATTGTTTCTGTATTTTTGAGCCAAATTTTGAGCTCTTAATATTATTTTCTCCAATTTTTTTCGTTTTTTTTTTTGGATTAAGAGTCTCCCCTTATAAGGGTCCCCCCTTATGTGTTTTTTAAAATTTTCAAAACTTGTGAAATGACGGGCCCGCCGGGCCGGGCCTCTGAAATTTGGAAAAAAGCCCGGCCCGTTACAAGAATGGAGAAAATAAAAAATGCATAATTTCAAAAAATCCAAAAATTAAAAATTTTGAAAACTCTAAATTTCCGAGAATTGTAAAATTATAAATCTTTGAAAAAGCAAGTTTTCAAAATTTTCAAAAATTCCAAAAACCTCAAAATACAGAAATTATAAATTTTTGAAAAATCATGAATTCAAAAACTCAAAAATTCTGGAAATTCTGAATTTTTAAAAATTCAAAAGTTTTTTAATTTTGAATGTTCTTAATTTTGGAAAATTCAACATTTCTGAAAATTCAAATATTCAAAAAGTTTCAAAAATTCGAAAAATCAAACATCTCGAAATTTCCAGAAAATTTCAAAAAACTCTAAAAATCCAAAAACTCGTAAATCTCAAAAAATTCTAAATTTCCAGCGGTTGGCGATGCGGAGGCGAGGTTCCATTGGCCCAGCTGGCTGGCCAGCTCACTGACGATGATAAGAAGCTGATGAAGGATCAGGACGGCGGACTGCAGACGTTCCTCAGAAATCACCATCAAATTTTCCACGTGAGCACATCACCTAATTACAGGAATGAGTGTAATGAAGAGAAGATTAGTTAATTTGTAGTCTTTTTGACATGGAAAAGCCCTTAAAATATTCTGTAAAAATTTTTTAATTGGACCTAGAAATCCTGAAAAAATTTAGAAAATAGGGAAAAAATGCAATTTTTGAAAAAAAAACGCTAAAAGTTGACCTAGAAACGCCTTAGAAGTATTGAAAATTTGCCTAAAAATCACTTTTTTTTCGAAAATTAAAAAATCAATATTTTCAGGTCTTCCAAGCGACGGCCCGTCTTCGTGACTTCCGTCAACCGGTTGTCTCTCGTCGTCAACAGACGAATCCGAAGAAACAAGAAGCGACGAATCGCCCGAAACAACCGTGTTGGATGTCGCTGAACCATCCCGATGGATGCCCATTGGGACCAGAATCCTGTCGTTATCTTCATTAGTTTTTTTGGTATTTAAATATTGTTTTTCAGTTAAACTTTTAATCGTTTTCCCCTTTTTTGGTCTTTTTAATAATTATTTTGTTATAATTATCATCGTTCGCTTGTTATCATTGTTATCTCATCCAGATTTCTATTGATTTGCTCTATTATCCCCTCTGTACAATCCCCCCTTTTATTGGTGTTGAACTCTTGTCCTATACAATAAAACATCATGAGTTGATCGAGATTTTCAGAAAATTCAAGTTTTTTGACAATTTTTCTGCGAAAAGTGAAAAAAATGCGGGAAATAGGGAAAAATCAAGAAGAAAATAAGCTGAAAATAATTTTATGAAAAATTCTACAGGATTTTTGCTATTTTTCAGCGATTTAATGCTGAAAATTGAAAATTTAGGCCAAAAAAGTCAATAAATGAAAAAGTGGGATTAATAATAATAATAATATATTTATTTGCAATGCATGGGGGGAAATCGATAGATAATTTGGCAAGAAATGGGACCTGTACAAATAAAAACAGTAAAATGACCAGACGGACCGACTAGAGTCATGTAGGTCAAGTGGGAGGGATCTGACATTTTTTTCTCGTTTATTTTTTGATTTTAAAGTGGTGACCTAACTTTTGCAAATTTGTTTTCTAGGCCACCACTCCAAAATGACCTAGAAATCATACCAGGGTCATGTTAGGGCATTTCTAGGCCATTTTTACGTAGTGGCCTAGAAAACCAAACTTGCAAATGTTAGGCCACCACTGCAAGATAAATTCGTCTCGAAAATTTTTACACACAATGGTCCAATAATCAATTTTCTAGCTACGTTTTGAAGCGAGTTATGATATTTTAAAGTTTGAAAGGCGAGGCAGTGTGTTTGGAAAGGAGGGCGCCAGAGAAGCTAGAGTGACTGCTCACTCCATCTTCCCCACAGTCTCGCGATGCAAAATTCAAACGGTCGTAACTCGGCTCAAAATGGTTCGTTTCAGCTGATTTTAGCTCATTTTGAAGGAAATAAAAAGTTGCATTGGATCACATTACATTCGCAATGTTCATTAACTTCAAACTAATATTTAAATTGAAAAAGTCTCGTAGTTTCAGTTTTTATTATGATTTTCAGATGCAGCTGAAAATTTGACACAGAACAGTCAAAAATCAGCTTTCTAGCTTGATTTTGAAACAAGTTATGAACATTTGAAGTTGGCAAGGTAAGAAAGTGTGCTAGGAGAAGAGTGCGCCAGAGAATCTAGAGTGTCTGCGCTCTCCTCTCTTCCTACGCTCTCTCGCCGTGCAAATTTCAAATGGTAGTAACTGGGCTCAAAATGGTTCGTTTCAGCTGATTTTTAGCTTATTTCAAAGGAAATTTTTAGTCTGTTCTGAAATTCAAAAAAACTAAAAAATTCAAAAGTGTTTATTCTACAGAACGAAAATATATACAAAGAGAGACTGAGATGGGTGGAAGAACTGATATGTCCAAATAGAAGGTGCTCGTATTGTTTTTTTTTCAAAAATCTATGTACAGTAATCCGAATTTCTAGAAATGCTTTCTGAGGAACATTTCAGCAACATGTGGGGGCAGAAGCTTCGAGTAGGCCGTTTGCATTCCTCCGGTGGTTTCGTGTCGTTTTTGGATGTTTTTGTTGAACATGTCCCGAAGGGTACTGGCAGAATTTTCTGGAAAAATAATTTTGAAATATTGTTGAAATTTTCAAATATAAATTTCGCTGTTTTTCTCCTGAAAAATACGCTAAAAACCATCTCTAACAGAGCATCTTTAGGCAAGTTATGCTCCTTTAAAGTTTTCACTACGAGAGAGTGTGGAAAACGGGGAGAGTGCAGACAGTTTAGCTTCTCTGGTGCCCTCTCCACTCTCTCACCTTGCCAACTTCAAATGCTCATAACTCGCTTCAAAATTTAGCTAGAAAGTTGATTTTTTGACGTGTCAGTGCAGAATTTTTAGCTGCATCTCACGAATATAAATTCGAATGAATATAATTTTCAAAATTTTCAAAAAATTACCTGTTATCAAAGCCACAAGAATCACTAGAAGGATCGAGAAGATGTGGAAGATGTTCATTTTTTTAGAAAATTTAGAAAATTCGAGAATTTCACTGAAAAATGCATCAAACCCTCTCTTTTTTATACCCCCAATGCCCATGCTCCACCCAAGAATACAAAAATAGAAAAAATTAGGCGCCGCCCACTTTTTTTCGATCCGAATGACCTCATGCGATCAGAATGCGATCAGTGTGATTATTCGGAGAGAGAAAAAGAAGACAAGTTTTTGGTCGGTTATGGGAGAAGAAGAGAAAGGTGCAAAGAGATAAGAAAAATAAAAGAAGAAGAAGAAATTGGAACATTTGTGTACTGGGTACAAATGTAGTCTGGAGTTGCAAAATGACCAGTTCTGAAATGTCCGGTGGCGAAACGTCCAGTTGGAGTTGAATTTATGAATCCTTTCTCGATATTTCGAGTTTTTCCGAAGTTTTTTGTTCAATCTTAATGAACAGAAAAAGAAGATTTTGTAAATTTTCAGATTTCCACTGGTTACTGTAATTTTCAGCTTCAAAATGAACTAAAAATCAGCTCAAACGGACCATTTTGAGCCGAGTTTTGACGATTTAAAAATTGCTTGACGAGAAAGTGTAGGAAACGGGGAGAGTGCAGACACTCTAGCTTCTCTGGGTCCCTTTTCACCCACCACACTCTCTAGCCCTCCACTTAAAATGCACGTAACTTCCTTCCGAATCAAGCTAGAAGGATGGTTTTTTGACAGTTTTGTATCATTTTTTGAGCTCTATAAGGCAAATATAAATATGAAAGCTGATAAAATTGTATTTCTCTTCATTTCTTCATCAAAATGAGCCAAAAATCAGCTTAAACGGACTATTTTGAGCCAAGTTACGACAGTTTGAAGGAAACTTTGAAAAATGCATAATAAGCCAAATTTACATTTGAAGTTTTTGAGTCTTGTTTTTTAACTGTTAAAAAATTAAAAGTTCTACAGTACCCCAAAAAGATTAACGAACTTATTTTTCTTCTCATCTGGACCTACAAAAGTCACAAGTCTTCTTCTTTCTCTTCTTTTTCTTCTCTGAAGATCATCAAAACCATTTCTGGGTCCATATCTTTGTGAATAACAAAAGAAAGGGGATGGTTCAAGTGATAGATCTTTGTGTTCTTTTTTTTTTTGGAGATCAAACCGACCATGTGTCGACAACGTGTCCTCCACCATCGGAAAACATAAAATATCACAGCGTCTTGCAGATTTTAGAAGTCATAAGGCCTGCTGGGATTCAGAGAACGTCTAGACGGTTTTGAGGATCAAACTTTTTTGATCTCTTAAGGATACCGTAGTTATAGTCTATGAGATACTGCAGTTGTAGTAGTTGGGATACTCTAGTTATTAAGTACTGTTAATTTTGAGTCTATCAAAATCCCATAACTGTTTTGAAAAAATATGAGTTTTTACAACTTTGAACAAAAACAAAAAACGTGAAAAACAGTAAGCTTTGAAGTCTTACAAAAGTGTTTCAAGATTTTTCAACTTGGCTGAAAATTACAGAAAATACTGAACAAAATCAGAGCTTCATTTTTCTAGTTGACAACTTTTTAGTCGCTATTTTGGTTTTTGGGATATGCGCCTTTAAAGGCTGAGTGTCTCGCCTCTCTCAGATATCCTGACTTTAAAGACGCATAGCTCAAAAACTACAGTAGTCACAAAAAAGTTGCTAACTTATAAAATATATGCCATAGTATCAGCAACATTTTATCAGTTGACCACTTTTTAATATCTTTTAAGGAATTGAGATAATTGGGCTCAAAGTATGGGACGGGGTTCTATCTAAGCATTTACAGTAACCTTTTTGACAATTTTGCGGTTAAAGGCGCATGATCCAAAAATTAACTAGATCAATATTATACTCATTTTGAAGAGCCTTTTTTTTGCCAAAGACGATGAAATGTTCAAATTTCAATTCATTCGATTTTCATTCAAGTTATAACAATTTGAAGTTAAAGACCTAGAAAGTGTTGTTCCTACCACTCGAAACTATCTTGAACCTCAATTATCTCGGTTCCTAAAAAAGATATCAAAAAGTTAATAACTAACAAAATGTTTTTGATATCATGACAAGTAAATTATCAGTTGACAACTTTTTGATATCTGTTATAGAAGCCGAGATAATATGGCTCAAAGTTAAGAAGCCCTTCTATTAGAGGTATCCACTGCTCCTCTCTTTGTCTAGACCCGTAAATCTTCTCGAGAGTAAAAAGTAGTAGCACTTATTGCTCTCTTTTCTCCCCAATATATTCATTCTTCTATTCCCCTTCCTCCTCCTCCCTCCGCCGTATTCCGTTCCCCGGAAACCATTCACGACGCAATATATCAAGTGTCACTTTGCCGTGAGGAGCCAGAAATGGCGAAAAAAGGAGAAGGATCCAAATTGGGTCGCTTTTCCCAAAAACAAGGTGTCGTTTTTCCAATTTCAATTGGAATTCCCAATTTGGGATACCAGGATTTTTCATTTATTGCTTTGAATTTTTTTATACATAATCCATAAATGAAAACATTTATGTTTTGGGTGTATTTAGGACAGATGTGTGTGACTTTCTGAGCTTGTTTCAATGTTCAAAATTTCAAATAATTCATCTTGTAAATTCTTGATTTTTGTAAGCAAAACTACCTCGAATTTTGCTTTATTCAAGAATTGTTTTCTGCACATGTGTACATTTTACAGGTTACTGTAATATTCAGCTTCAAAATGAGCTAAAAATCAGCTCAAACGGACCATTTTGAGCCGAGTTATGACTATTTGAATTTCGCACGGCGAGAAAGTGTAGGAAAAGGGGAGAGTGCAGACACTCTAGTTTCTCTGGCGCCCTCTCCTCTACCCACACTGTCTCACCTTTCCTCGTCAACTTCAAGTGTTTATAAATCGCTTCAAATCATAGCTAGAGGACGGTTTTTTTGACAGTTTTGTATCATTTTTAAAGCTCTAATATATAAGGAAAATATACATTATAGTGTTTTAATAACTTTGAAAATTTCCAATGATTTCAAAAAGTATAATAAGCCAAATATAATTTCATACTCTACCCTTTCTAATGATTCATAATCAAGTTTCTCCTTTCTCGGACATATTCTATATTTTCCCATCATTGAAACACACATCGTTTCCTCCAAAATTCTGCATCCATTTTTCTCAATACAAAACACAATTCAAACTATCAACATCCGTTCCTTATCAGGCCATGAAATGTGACTAATCAAGTCAATTGACCATCGACAATCGACCATTTTTCCCTATCCCTTCTTTTTTTATATATTATCTTTCAACTTTCGACGACATACAAAAAGAAGAAGAAGAAGAAGAAGAACTGTGTCCAAAAAGTGGCCTCTGTACAGGATATGACGTTGATTGGTCAATTATTTCTTGAAGATTCTTGTAACGAAAATAGAATTGAGATCTTTGCACCTTGAAATAAGGGAAAAAGAGAAACATAAAAATTTAAGGTGGTGGAGGATACTGTATATGCTCTGATTGATCGCTTGTTCCCTCACCCTCCCTTTGAGCCCAATTATTTTAGTTCCTGTTACTGATATCAAAAATGTGTCAACTGATAAAATGTTTATCATAATATCAGCAACATTTTATCAGTTGACAATTTTTAGATAGCTCTTATAGGAGTCGAGATAATTAAGCTTGTAGTGTGCATCTCTGCGGTGGACGCCGCCGTCTGCGCCAATCTTGTACTTGAACCATGAGCTTAATTATCTCGACCATTATAAAAGACCATTTGCGCCGTTTTCTGTCGGCGGCTACAATCTTCTGGCTTGACTCGAAACATTCGATATTTCTCAGTTTTTCCACACATTGCTTTATTATTTTCAGTCTGAACCATCAAGAAAAATCCAAAAAGAAGAATAATCCAAAAGATTATGCATCTCTTGGGTCATCTAACTGCATGAGTTGTCTGCTTTCCGTTCCAGGAGTTGAACAAATTATCTCGAACTTCACGTTTCTCCTGGCTCCAGAGCGATAGCAGTTCTGTCACTGTTGATTCTTCTCGCAGAATCCTCCGTGGAGAATTGACACTCCAAGTCATCCGGATCTAGGTCGCCCGGATCCAGGTCACCCGGATCCAGGTCACCCGGATACAGGTCACCCGGATCTAGGTCACCCGGATCTAGGTCACCCGGATCTAGGTCACCAGGACCCAGGTCACCCGGATCTAGGTCACCCGGATCTAGGTCACCCGGATCTAGGTCACCCGGATACAGGTCACCCGGATCTAGGTCACCCGGATCTAGGTCACCAGGACCCAGGTCACCCGGATCTAGGTCACCAGGACCCAGGTCACCCGGATACAGGTCACCAGGACCCAGGTCACCCGGATACAGGTCGCCGGGATC
>NW_025543488.1:0-2366 GCF_000004555.2 Caenorhabditis briggsae
TGTTTGTAGCAAAAAAAAGGAATATGAATGCAATTTTTTTTTTCTCAGAGTTCTATATGAAACATCACAGAGCTTATTCCAAATGTATTAATTCAATTCACGGTCACAGATATTTTGTACTTTTATCTTGGATATTTTGGTATTTTGGTTGTAACATCAGGTTTATATATCCCAGTGGATTTCACTACACAAAGCTGATAATAAACAGCCAACCACAATCCAAACATCATTTCGCCGAAGCGGATGTCAAAACCCAGTTTGATGTTTCTAAACACATATTAAGGAGTGGCTATCATTAGATATTGTAAATATATTTTTCACTGATGAGCTTGTTGGAAGACAAAATGAATTTTCTGAAATTTTGAACAATTCACGAGATTCTGAAAAAATCAAAAATAAAAAATTGGATAATGTGATCAAACTTTGGATGATGATTATTCAAATCCACTGAAGGAATTCCCCGAATTTTCATTTTTTTTTTGAAGTTAAAATGCCGTTTCAAATAGACATGATGGTTTTGGTCTATAGGTTTTATTCCAAAAATTGAACTTCTTTGGTGAGATAAGGTCTAGAGATCAGTGAAGTGCTTAGAAGAAGATTTAATTACCAGAAGGGTCGATTTGTTGAACGCTAGGCTTTTCAATTACAACACAAAAGATGGCGAAAATTTGTTATTTTCAGTTTTGAAGTTTATTTATTGAAAAACCATTGCTACAGAAATAAAAATTAGCCAGGAGGGCTCTAAACCCATAAAGAAACGGCACCATCGCTTTCGTTACCTATCAAAACGACACTGTACATAGAAATGGTGAATTTGGGCTGGTCAGAGGGTGGGAGAAGAGGGGAAATGTAATCAATGAAATGTTCAGGTGAAGAAAATGCGAGAAGACAGCTTGCGGACCCGGCGGAACATGGACGAGATTTTGTTGCGCGCTTCAGATGCAAATCCCGTGTTTTGGCAAGTCTGGAATGTAAGTTTTTGTAGAAAAATCAGTTTTCCTAATTGTACCTCAACTTGCAATGGGCGCTCATCAATTTTCACCTCACAGATGTAGCATCCGTGGCACGCCTTCATCTCAGACTGTCCAATTTTCTGGTTTCTCCAGAAAAGGCGTTTTGGCAAGGAGATCTTAGAATTCAGATTTTTGGTTCTGTTGTTGAAGAAGCCAGCACGTTTAGGAGGCGAGTATTTTCGGTACTCGATGAATTCAATAGTCAAAGCGAAGGAGACTGATTTTTTGGGAGAGACGTCTGAATGGAGAGTAAAATCAATGCTTTGCATTATTTTGTTTCACACTTGTAAGCTGAAACGGATTAGCTGAAAACATGCACTTTGAAGCAGCGGTCGGAAATCGATAATGTTTTATTAGGTTGGCGGGAAAGTCTTTGTCACTTTTTCAATAGTTTATTTCTCAAAGAAAAAATAACCGAATAATTAATTATATTGTCCATCATTATCAACAACATGTCTCCAACGTTCCCTCAATTTATGGATTCCATTGCGGTAGAATCCAGCCGGGCGTGAGGCAAAGTATTGTTTGAGTGCCGCTTCGACCGCTCCACGGGAATTGAAGCTTCTTCCTTCGAAGGCACGTGTCATATCGCCAAATAACCAATAGTCGGAAGGAGCAAGATCAGGAGAATACGGGGGGTGAGGGAGAACATTCCATCCATATCCCATCAGCTCCTGCTTCACTTGTTTCGAAACATGTGGGCGAGCGTTATCATGTTGATAGTACACTTTCTTGTCTTTCAGGGCCGACGGTCGACTGCTTTCTTGAGGTTTCGTAGTTGAGTAGTGTAGAGGTCTCCAGTTATTGTTTTGCCCTCGGGCAGAAGTTCCCAGTAGTTGGGGCCGTCCACTCCCCACCACACAGAGAGCATAACTTTTTTCGGATGAAGGTCGGGTTTGGGGACATCCTGTGGGCTCTCTCCTTCTCCAACCCACTGGGATTTCCTGTGGTGATTATCGTAGAAGACCCACTTCTCATCTCCGGTTATTAGCCGGTCCAGCCATCGATCGCCCGCGTGGAGAGTGAGAAGAGTAATCGAATCGTCGACTCGGCGGTCAAGGTTGGCTTGAGTCAGGTGATGACGTATGAATCGACCAAAAAGTTTTCTCATTCCAAGAGACTTCAAACCTTCAAGGACTGTGCTATGGTGAACTCCGAATGTGACAGCTAGTTCACGGCTAGATTGAAATGGATCCGATTGCAATGCGTGCTTCAGCTTGTCCAAATCCAACTCACGGGGTCTCCCAGAGCGATCCTTTTCATCGAGCGAGAAGTCATCTTTTTCGAAACGATGGAACCAATTGCGAATAGTATTGTAGTGAGGGGCATGTGTGTTGTACACATTCTTCAAGA
>NW_025543489.1:0-5631 GCF_000004555.2 Caenorhabditis briggsae
TCTAGAAAATCAAGCACAAAACCAAAATAGTACTGAAAAATGAGAAATTCGAGAATCCGGATGATGTAGTTGTGGATGGAAGGGTTGATGTGGTGCTAGGAGGAAGAATAGAAGAAGGGGTGGATTCTGAAGATGTCGAGTTTGAAGGAATACTTGCTGTGGAGGATTGGGGTTCCGAAGAGAGGGACGAGGAGCCAGCGATTGGGGCAGATGAGGAGGAATGAATAACTGGAGCCACAGAGGATGTCTGGTGAGCTGGAGCTGCTGAAGACGTCTGAGCTGCTGGAGCTGCGGAAGAGCTATGAACAGCTGGAGCGATGGATGACGTGGCGATTGGAATGACTACAGTAGTTTTGACATCTGGAGCCGCTGAAGGTGTCTTTACTTCTGGAGCAGCAGATGACGTGGCGATTGGAGCATTAGCTGTAGTTTTGGCATCTGGAGCTACTGACGATGTCTGAACCGCTGCGCCAGAAGTTGTCCCGTCAGCCGCCTCTCCCAACGCCACCAGATGTCTATGGAACTGAAAAAGGATCAGAAAAGAATTTTTGAAAAGTTTTGGGCCTCTTTTAGATCCTCGAGAGTTTTCAAAGTGATTGGAAACTTGATAGGCCGAAAATCAACTGAAAACATGGTTTTTTTTTTGTATTCTATTGGCCGGGTACTGTATCTAGAGCTAAGCTGAAGCTAGCTAGGCCTAGCGAAAGAGAGCTTTATCAAACTTCTAGAAATTTTCAGCTTAAAAAGACGAGAAAGCTTACCTTATGGTGTCTTCTGCTGGCATCCGATTCTGCAAAAATCAAAGCAAATAAGACCAAAAAATTTCTGATCTGCATTTTGAAACTTTAAAAATGAAACGGAACTCACTTCCTCTCTCGTTTAGGTCTTATTTAAGACAAGGCGACGCCCCAAACATATTTCGATAAGGAGGATGGTCGGATTAGTGTCTTAAAGTCACTATTTTCTAAAGGAACATTTTGAAATTTTGGCTGAAAAATGATGTAATGGAAGTTTGGAAAATCATCAAAAACTTTATTCTAGAACATATAATAGACAATCCCGACAAGATGGCCTAGAAAAACCCAAAAACCCAAAAATCTTCTTCCAGAAATTTGTTCTTTGGAAACACGACGAGACGTACGACAAGGTGACACGTCTGAGGTACGGTAGCGTCTATCACTGGCCCCTCTCCACGGTTTTGCCGTTTTTGAAGCGTCGTAGCGTGTTGGAAGAGCTCGCTGATAAGGATTGGGTGCAAAGGTACGGTAGGGAGGGACATCTGGATGAAAAACGAAAAAAATTGCCATCGGTGGGAGTCGAACCCGCGACCTTCAGATTGATAGATTTTGATGAAAATTCCCACTAGGCCATCCGGGCACTTTTTTGAAAAATGCTCAAAAATGGATTTTCAGCGGTTTTTGGGCGGTTTTAGAGGAGTTTTCAAAGAGTTTTGAAGCGTTTTTAGCGTTTTTGGATTGATTTAGAATTTAGGCCCCGCCCACTTTTGGGGGGTAGGAGGGCTCAATTTCTGAGCCTATTTATCTTGCTTCCTGTAAGAGATGTAAAAATGTGTCAACTAATAAAAAGGTTTATCAAAATGTGAGCTACATTTTATCAGTTGACAGACATTTGATATCTCTGATATGAGCGGAGATAAATTGGCTCAAAGTTGATAAGCTCAAACTGTTCCGTTAAAATTCCCAAATTTTGAAACAATTTATCTGGGTTCCTGTGAAAGATATCAAAAAACTGTCAACTGATAAAATGTTCATCACATTATCGGAAACTTTTTATCAGTTGACAGATTTTTGATATCTAGTATAGGGGTCGAGATAAATTGGCTCAAAGTTGACGAGCTCAATATTTCAAAATTGCTTAATCTGTGAGCCAATTTATCTCTGTTCCTGTATGAGATATCAGGAATATTTCAACTGATAAAATGTTGATTATAATGTGAGAAGCATATTATCAGTTGACAGATTTTTGATATCTTTCATAGGGGCCAAGATAAAATGGATCAAAAAGTTCAAAAAAAAATTCAATTAAAAAAATTTTTTTTTTTGAAAAATTCAAATTTTGCAGACAATGGACGAGGTCGGCGAGCAAGCGGACAAGGTGTTCCGTGCCCTCTCCGCCCAACTTGGCACTCAAAAATACCTGACTGGAGACTTGCCAACAGAAGCCGATGCTCTTCTATTCGGCCACATGTACACGCTGATCACCGTCCGTCTTCCGCTGACAAATATCACGAATATTCTGAAAAAATACACGAATCTCATTGAATTCACCAAGAGAGTCGAGCAACAGTATTTTAAGCAGTAGAATTGTATTTTTTTATTGATTGATTGTCTTTTTTTGTATCCCTTGTAGTTCAACTATATATGAAGTCTGAGGTTTTTTATTCGGGTTACTGTACCTTTGAAGGTGCATCAGTTTTCTTTTGTTTTTCATTTTGTGGGCTTTTGGAGCATTTGGGCTTTTGGAGCTTTGTGGGCTTTTGGAGCTTTAAATTGGGCTCGGAGAATGCACCTTTAAAGGCGCATCCCTCATTTTATTTTTTGCTAGATTTTTTTGTCATTATTTTTGCTCTTTTTTTTAAACTTGGATACTGTAGGAAAGGAACAGAAGCATGCGCCTTTAAATGTGCCTACGGCGCTTGCGGTTATGCTATAGGAGCATGCGCCTTTAAAACGCGCTTCTGACCACATTGAAGCTAGATGAGCATGTGGATTACTGTACCTTTAAAGGAGCATCAGCTTCATTATTTATTAAACATTATTTTTCTTTTTTTTTGGTTTTCAGTTTTTAAAGGTTTTAACAACTTTTATTAATCTAGAAAATCAAGCACAAAACCAAAATAGTACTGAAAAATGAGAAATTCGAGAATCCGGATGATGTAGTTGTGGATGGAAGGGTTGATGTGGTGCTAGGAGGAAGAATAGAAGAAGGGGTGGATTCTGAAGATGTCGAGTTTGAAGGAATACTTGCTGTGGAGGATTGGGGTTCCGAAGAGAGGGACGAGGAGCCAGCGATTGGGGCAGATGAGGAGGAATGAATAACTGGAGCCACAGAGGATGTCTGGTGAGCTGGAGCTGCTGAAGACGTCTGAGCTGCTGGAGCTGCGGAAGAGCTATGAACAGCTGGAGCGATGGATGACGTGGCGATTGGAATGACTACAGTAGTTTTGACATCTGGAGCAGCAGACGACGTAGCGACTGGAGCAGCGGATGACGTGGCAATTGGAGCGACGGACGATGTATGGACATCTGGAGCATTAGATGACGTAGCGATAGGAGCCGCTGACGATGTTTGAACGTCAGGAACAACGGAGGAAGTCTTCACTTCTGGAGCAGAAGATGACGTAGCGACTGGAGCAGCGGATGACGTGGCAATTGGAGCGACGGACGATGTATGGACATCTGGAGCGTTAGATGACGTAGCGATAGGAGCCGCTGACGATGTTTGAACGTCAGGAACAACGGAGGAAGTCTTCACTTCTGGAGCAGAAGATGACGTAGCGACTGGGGCAGCACTGGATGTCTTCACTGCTGTAGCTGCTGAGGATGTCTGGATTGCAGGAGCGATGGATGACGTGGCGATTGGAATGACTACAGTAGTTTTGACATCTGGAGCCGCTGAAGGTGTCTTTACTTCTGGAGCAGCAGATGACGTGGCGATTGGAGCATTAGCTGTAGTTTTGGCATCTGGAGCTACTGACGATGTCTGAACCGCTGCGCCAGAAGTTGTCCCGTCAGCCGCCTCTCCCAACGCCACCAGATGTCTATGGAACTGAAAAAGGATCAGAAAAGAATTTTTGAAAAGTTTTGGGCCTCTTTTAGATCCTCGAGAGTTTTCAAAGTGATTGGAAACTTGATAGGCCGAAAATCAACTGAAAACATGGTTTTTTTTTTGTATTCTATTGGCCGGGTACTGTATCTAGAGCTAAGCTGAAGCTAGCTAGGCCTAGCGAAAGAGAGCTTTATCAAACTTCTAGAAATTTTCAGCTTAAAAAGACGAGAAAGCTTACCTTATGGTGTCTTCTGCTGGCATCCGATTCTGCAAAAATCAAAGCAAATAAGACCAAAAAATTTCTGATCTGCATTTTGAAACTTTAAAAATGAAACGGAACTCACTTCCTCTCTCGTTTAGGTCTTATTTAAGACAAGGCCGACGCCCCAAACATATTTCGATAAGGAGGATGGTCGGATTAGTGTCTTAAAGTCACTATTTTCTAAAGGAACATTTTGAAATTTTGGCTGAAAAATGATGTAATGGAAGTTTGGAAAATCATCAAAAACTTTATTCTAGAACATATAATAGACAAGTGCCAGAATACAAGACATTAGAATAGAAGACGTCGCGGCTGCCTTGTCAGTTTGTCCCCATGGATACTCTCCGATTCTGTCTTTGCACTCGACGTTCGGAATGGAGAGAGTTGGAAGAGGAGAGATGGTTGGGATGGTGTTGCAGTTTACGTCAACCCAGCATTTCAGGATTTGAACGATCTGGAAATTTCAAGTTATCTCAATTTGTGGGATAGATATCTGAAATTTGTGAACTGATGAATTGTAGCTCTTGAAATTTTACACATTTTATTAGTTGGTCATTTTTCGCTCAGAGCGACAACTCTTCAAAGCGCTGTATCTCAAAAACTTCAAAATTTCCGTTGAACTTGTCAACAAGTATTTTGTAGCTTTTGAAATATACATATTTCATTAGTTAACAATAATTTTTCGATAACGTTTTGGTATGCGAGATATAAGCGTTCGGAGATTTTGCACGTCCAACAAGGGAGGGTCATCACCCTTCTACTCTTCTTTAGAGCGAGTGATCTTTGAAACGCTGTATCTCGGAAACTAAATAAGATTTTTGAAATTATTCAATTAGGATAATGTAGCTCTTAAAATTTTACACATTTTGTTAGTTTACAAAAATTGAGTAGCTGTTCTGGTTCTTGAGATACCGCTTCAAAATATAAAGACCGAGAAGTGACGTCAAGAGAAGCAGAAAAGCTAGAAAGGTAACGCGCTCTACGGAGAAAACTAGATTATCTAGGGGGCCTTACCTGATATCTAGCATTAACCACTGTATTCGGATCACAAGTATTTGGTTGTCTCAAATCTAAATGATGTGCAGAACCGGGAATTTCCATGACATAGATTCCACGGGCAGTATTGGTTTGGTCAACTTTGTAACCGCCTCCAGACCATGGGTCAAGGTGTCCTTGCCTGCAAAATTTAGAGTCTACAGCAATCTCGCCCCATCGCACTAGGCTTACGTTAAGATTAGGTTACTGGATCCACTCAAGTCATATCCGTAGAGCGTCTTTACTGCATCAATATTCCAGTTGGCTGTTGTCCACTTCATACTTCCGAAAATCGAAACACATCCCTGCTTCAGCGTATCATAAATATTATCTCCACATTCAGACCAGAAGACGTCATTAGCTCCTCCAGATGCACACATCGCCATTATGATTTCCGAGCATTCTTGCCATGGCCATCCGAGAGCATCATCCCCAAGTCCTCCGGTTCCTTGATCTCCACAAATATTAAAATCAATGCACCAGGTGAAATTGGCATTTTGGTTATAATTGTAATAAACATTTGCTGCATTGGCCACTGCTGTCAC
>NW_025543489.1:5719-6760 GCF_000004555.2 Caenorhabditis briggsae
CAGAATAAACCTATTGCATCCATTCTCAACATAAGTTCTTGATGTGATATTATCGAATGCTCCTGGATCCACACCTCCATCGTGCATGTAAATCAGAGGTGCCGAACCAGCCCAAGCTCTGAAAGTTTGATTTTTTTTTAGTTTGGATACTGTAGATCAGGAAGTTCCTAGCATTTTGTTAGTTGGAAATTTGTTGATAGCTATGAAAATTCTTGAGATACAAAGCTTTGAAGCTAGCTTAAAATTAGTCCATTGCTTCCTGATTCATAGTTCTTTTGGGTTTGTTTAAAGGCGCATAACTCAAAAACCTAACTTTGGTTATCAGTGATTATTAATGCTCTGTATCTGTGCTAAGATTGTCATAAATATTTTTCTGTTTCTTGTGAATCATCTTCAATTAATAAGCTTATCAGGGAATCGTCTTCAAAATTTTAATAGCTTACAGTTAATGATAATTGATAAGAAAGAGTTCCTGTTTTTTATGACTTTTTATTTGTAATTCTCATCATCGTAAAAACCGCTAAAAAGTTTCCGGAAGGTTCAAGGTCATTTCAACCTAAAAAGAGCCAAAAAGTCACTTTTAATTTTTTTTAGTTTGGATACTGTAGATCATAAAATCCCTCTAGCTAATAAAGATGTTGAGATACAAAGCTTAGAAACTAGCTTAAAACTAAACCCTTGGTTCTGATTCATAGTCCTTTTGGTGTCTGTTTAAAGGCGCATAACTCGAAAACCAAAAGATTACTAAAAATTTGTTATCAGTGATTGTTAATGCCCATCGTCATTTTGTGTAAAAAACTACATTTTTTTACTTGTAACTCAATGATTCATCACCATACGCTTATCAGGGAAATTAATACGCTTATCAGGGAATCATCGTTAATGGCTGGATGATCACTGATAAAGACTTTTTACGTGATTTTCATCACGGGAGAAGTAGCTAAAACTAGAAGAAGTTTCTAGAAGGTGTTTTCAGCCAAAAAGTTACTTACCCCTTGACAATATGTGGATACTTTTGCCTAAACCAAGCGGACAGCATTC
>NW_025543490.1:0-10881 GCF_000004555.2 Caenorhabditis briggsae
TCTTGCCAACAAGATCCCGGATACTTTCGATGCTCGACAATAATGGAAAAACTGCACATCCATCAAAATGATCCGTAATCAAACCAACTGTGGATCGTGCTGGGCTTTTGGTGCCGCTGAGGTCATCTCCGACCGCATTTGCATTGTGACAAAGGGAGCCCGACAACCAATTATTTCCCCAACGGATATGCTTGATTGCTGAGGGGAATACTGCGGTTATGGATGCGACGGCGGATATTCCATCCAGACTCTCAGATGATGGGTCTCCAATGGAGTTGTCACTGGGGGAGATTACCAGAGAGATGGTTGCTAACCATACCAATTCTGCAACTCTGCAAGATGTCCTAAAGCCGTGACCCCGAAATGCGCTTTGAGCTGTCAATCCCAATACAATACGGAATACGCAAAAGACAAGAACTTTGGTGAAGCTGCACTTTCCAAGTGCAAGTGATTTTAAAACGAGCTATCATTCTTTTTAGGATCCTCCGCCTACTATGTTGGCCGGAACTTTTCTGTTATCCAAACCGAAATCATGACTAATGGACCAGTTGAAGCTTCTTTCACAGTCTATGAAGACTTCTACATTTATAAGAAAGGAGTATACCAGTACACGGCCGGAGAGGTTCTTGGAGGACACGCCATCAAGATTATCGGATGGGGAACGGAGAATGGAACTGATTACTGACTCATCGCCAATTCCTGGGGAACCAAATGGGGAGAAAACGGATTCTTCAAGATTCGTCGTGGCGTCAATGAATGTGGAATTGAAAATAACGTCGTCGCCGGAAAAGCCGACGTGGATACTTTGTGAAATCGTTATGTGATTTCGAGTAATAAATGAACGTTTAAACTAAAAATTTGTTTTCAAGTAATTCTTATCAGACTGGAATCATTGATTTTCTGAATTCCCGAGTTTTCTGAATTTTGCGGTATCTCGTTTTTTGAAACTTCAAAAAAAGGATCGGAAAAATTAATTGAAACAGAGAACATCCATATCAGAGTTATTCTTACAGTGTAACCAAAATAGCAATCATGTCATTTGAATACCTATTGTATATTGAAATACTAATTTTTATTAGAAAACCTTCTGGAATCATATCAAAATTTTTATATTCGAATGTTAAAAGAAGCTTTTTAATTCTGTAACCAAAAATAAATATTAAAATTCATCTCTTCTAGAAATTCCCGTTGCTCTGCATCCCGCCTTTTTTCCTTCACATATCACCTGATGAATTATGAAGGAATCTTAATGTGAAAAAAGGGGCGGAGTATCCTAGGGGCATATCTTGGTGATTTTCTTTGTGCCAATTAGGTCGATAATCAGATGTATGAAATATCATTTACGATTGCTAGCTGAAAAATGAAATTAAAACTTTTTTGTGAACATCCGGTTAACTTAGAAGCTGTTGGAGTTTTTTAAAATAAATTTTTGGTCAGAAGAGAAAATATAGGGAGATTGTTGAAAACGACGACAAAACACACATTAATTTCTACTGATTCTTATCATTTAACTCTTAAACTCTACTCTCCCTCACAGCTCAAAAATTGTTTTTCGTTTTCAAATTGAGATTTTGCAGAAAGTACACTTTCCCTGTTGGTCAAATTTTGTAGAAATTAAATTGTGAAATTCCGGTTAAGATGCTTTCCTGAAACAGTTAGAAATCGACGATCAGAATTTAGTAGGAAGAGCAGAATAACAAGAAGAGAGTCGAAAGATCGAACCGGAAAAAGATTTGGTATAAAAAGGGGCAGTTCGGGAAAGAAGGCATCATCTCGATCAACTAACAACAATGATGGTAAGTAGCAGTGTGTCCTTTCGACACGACTTCGAGAAATTTTTCGAGGAATTCCTCGAGGAATTTTTCGAGAAATTTTTCGAAAAATTTTCGAAAAATTTTTTGAGACGATTTCATTTTGAACACTAGCTAGCTCGGCAGCTAGGCGTATTATACGTAAAATTATGAGAGGAATCTGGTATCGGTTGCCGAGCAAGAAAACTAACACAGAAAAAGTTATTTTTTGGAGCAGAAAAAACCATACTTGCTAAATCCCGGCCCAGCCCGGGTAGACCCTGGCTGCGGCACGGGCCCGGGCTGGAGAAAAATTTTCCGCCTATTTTATGTGCTAAAGTGGCTTTGATTGTGTTAAGCTTGAAGAGAGCGTTCGAATGGTGGTAAGATGAACTTTCTAGCATAAAAATGAACCAAGTTATGATGAATGGAAGTTTTAGTGGCTCGGGACGTCTTCAGGATTCTGGGCCAGTACGTATTCTGAAGATCAGAAGGCTATCTCTCTTCTGAAATTTTTTTCAAGGAATTTCTCGAAAAACATTTTTCGAAAAAAACTTTTCGAGGAATTCCTCGAGGAATTTTTTTCGAAAAATTTTTTTCGAAATTTTTTTTTCGAGAAATTTTTGTCGAAAATTTCTCGAAAAAGGCATTTCTCGAGAAATTTATTCTCGAAAAGACACACTGGTAAGTAGTAAGAATTCTCAAGAATCTACTTTCAGTTTTTTCAGAAGATGTTTGTCTTTGCCGCACTGGTGGCAGTCACTTTTGCTGTCGTCCCAATCGATCTGAAATCCGAAACCCTCACCGGAAAAGATCTTGTCGATTATGTCAACTCTGCCCAATCCGATTTCATCACTGAGCATGTCGATGTTTCCGAGGAATTCATGAAGTCCCGTGGGATGAATGTCAAATACGCAGCTCCTCACTCCGATGAGATCCGTTCTACCGAGGTCAACAATGTCCTTCCTTTTATCCCACCCTCCTTCGATTCCCGTACCCGATGGTCCAACTGCACATCTATCGAAATGATCCGTGATCAAGCCCAATGTGGATCCTGCTGGGCTTTTTCAACTGCTGAGGTCATCTCCGACCGCATTTGCATTGCTACCAAGGGAACCCAACAACCGACCATTTCCCCAACCGATATGCTTGCCTGCTGTGGAAATTCCTGTGGTGACGGATGTAAGGGACGATACCCAATTCAAGCTTTCCGATGGTGGAACTCCAGAGGAGTGGTTACTGGAGGAGACTTCCGAGGATCTGGATGCAGACCATACCCATTTGCCCCATGCATTTCCTGTCCTGAAGAAAAGACCCCAACGTGCTCCTTGAGCTGTCAATTCGGATACTCAACAGCCTACGCTAAGGACAAGCGCTTTGGTTAGTTGTAACATTTTGAGAAACTCTAAAGGTATTGTAAATTTAAGGAGTATCCGCATACGCTGTTGCCAGAAACGTTGCTGCCATCCAAACCGAAATCATGACTAATGGGCCAGTCGTGGGCGCTTTCACCATGTACGAGGACATGTACAAGTACAAGAGCGGAGTCTACAGACACACTGCAGGAAGGCTTCTCGGAGGACACGCCATCAAGATCATCGGATGGGGAACTCAGAACGGAATTCCATACTGGCTCATTGCCAACTCTTGGGGAGCTAACTGGGGAGAGAACGGATTCCTCAAGATGCGTCGCGGAGTCAACGAATGTGGAATTGAGAGAGCTGTCGTCGCCGGAATGCCCAGAGTTTAACTTTTTGAAATCATTTTTGTCCACTAATTAGCAATAATTCGTAATAAAAATTCAATCATTCCATGTCTGAATTAGTAAAATGAAATTTTTGAGCATTGAAGTTGGAAGACTGAAATTTTTTCCAGTTGGAAGACTGAAATTCCGAAAAAACTGATTTTTCATGAACCGCTGAATCAAACCTTCGCTTCCAATCCAGTATTTTACTAAACTCCTGCCTGAAATTTTCAACGAAACAAGATGTTCTCTCTTCTGGCTCTTATCATGAAATTCATAAACTTCACTCTTCTAGCAGCTCACCACGTGTTTTCGTTTCGAATTGGAGATTCTGCAAAAAGTACAAATGTCCGGGAGTTGAACTTGTAAAAAATGAACTGTAACTTCAGGCGAATTCCGAAACTGATAAGCGTAAAACAAGAGGAAGAGCAGAACAACATAAAAACAGTCCAATGGCTAAAAAACTGCTGGTCACCTATGATCCCTGTGAGTTAACTAGTTAGAAATATCTCAATCGGACCCAATTTTTTATCTTAATTGTTTTGTTATTCCACTTTCTTCTTATGACACCACCATACCAATTTGACTGGGTAGATCCAAAATTATAGGTTTTTTTTTTTGAAAATTCTGATGTCTGAAAAGTTTTTTTCCCAATTTTGATTATTTTCCTATTGAAAATGGAAAAAAGCAGTTATGAAGAGTCAATTGAAAATGTGCAAAATGTTTTGATGTAAGTTCAGAAAATTGAGAGAACTTTAGGAATTTTGGAACAATTAGAGAGCAAACTCTGGAATTCTTGAAATTCCAGCGCTTGCAAAGAATTAGGGTTTTCCAGTTGGAAGACTGAAATTCCGAAATTTCAGAAACTTAAAAATTAGGAAACTCATCAACTTTCAAAATTTGTGATCATAACTTTTTCTTTCCAGGCGTCTCGAAAACAAAACATTCCTCATTCATTTCGTCCTCAACCTTTTATCAATCGTTATCAACTTCTTCCATCTTATCGTTCTCACCCAAAAAACTATGCGAACATCTTCTATAAATATCCTAATTAGCGGAATCGCAATTTGTGATCTTTTTACAATGTTCACATGGGTTTATAAATATTTGAGTTTGGCAGATTTGGAATACCCCGAGTGGTAGTTTTTGGAAAACTTTTAAAAATATTAAAGGTATTTTTTCAGCATCACAGCAACTTCTTTGATTAAAATTTACATGGACGTCACTTCCTGGTCTTCTCAGTACCACTTCAGACGGACTACGTGTTGGCTGGGAATTGTAATGGCGAGTATCCGTTATGTAATTATGAGCAGAATCTCTGACGTGAGGTAAATTTTCGAAAAAATCGTCTAAAAATTCTTCAAATACAATTTTCAGACATTTTAAATGGGCGGATCCAAAAATGGGATATATTCTAATAGTAATCGTATTTGGATCTAGTGGAGTTCTAACGGTGATATGGCAATGGGAATGTCAGGTTGTCGAAAATCGTAACTATTCGCTTGTGGCAAAGTATGACAAATTTTTGAAATTAATTTTTGAAAGGAAAATTACTTTCCAGCTGTGCCGAGCATCAAGAAATAAACGGTAACTACAAGTTTTCTGTAACTTTGAGACCATTTGCAAATCTTGGGCATTATGTGATAGTAAGGACATATTTTATATTGGATGCTACACTGTCAAATGTGAGTGTCGATTTACTTTTTTTCAAGTTTCATAAGTTGAAAATTTTCTTGAATTTCATAATTTATACTTTTCTAACTTCATTCAGTTTACCGCAAATACTATAGAGCGCCACACAAGTCGTTCACTTTAAGCTCATATAATTCATTTCCTATAAAAGATATCAAAAAGTGGCCAATTGGCAAAATTTTTATCGTAATTTCATAAAATGTTGCCAATTTACCGCTTTTTGATATCTCTCACCGGATGAGTTGACTCAAGTTGGGAGTTAGGATGGCGTTCTATTAGAGTGTTTACGGTGCATTTAAAATTTACAGTTCATCCCATGCATCGCATTTCCAACTCTGACTTTTCTTCTTTTTCGTCAAATTCAAAAAATTAATGAGACTCGAGAAACCATTCGAAGAAATAGTACAACAACTGAAGACAATGAAGAAAAGTATGTGCTCAGTGTAAAATTGATCGTTTTCATAACAATCAATTTTTTCATTGCCGAAGCTCCGATCGGAACAATTGCAATTCTGAAAACTTTTCTGGAAAGAACTGATAAGTTATTGTAAGTTTCCAATTAAAAAAAATTCTTGTTTTTTTGTCTGGTACTGTATTATTCTGATTCAAAAAACAGGAGCTGTGTAAGCAACGCTGGTGGCCGTGACCGAAGATTCCACAGCGACATTTACCGTAACCTAAGAATATGTTTCTGGGAGAAATTTTTTTCTCGCTTTTTACTGTTTTAGGTTACGATAGTTCTCGTTGTGGGAATTTCGACCAAGGCCACCTTGTTTCTCTTTCACAGCTCCCATGTTTGTAACAGAAAATATAAGTTTCTTCAAAAAGAATTTCAGTCGACTTTCCTCGGACCTCAATGTTTATTTTGTTATTGTCCCAACGTTGAATTCAATATTACACCCGATATCTTATATTTTTATGTCTAGTCAGTATCGGGAGACATTGAAATCAGTTCTTGGAGGAAAACGAAAAAGTGTGATTTCTGTGCAACCCAGATTGAGCAGTTTTGTGTCTACTCCGGCAATGTGTGTACCATGATAATACTTGATCATATTATCCGTGAATAATGTTCTTTTTCCAATTTTTTCTTATATTTTTTGTTTTTCATGTAATTCAAAAAAATAAATAAATACTTTCTATTAAATTGGTATGTAATTTTTTGTCTAGTACGCCCACCGTCACACTTGGAAAAACATAAAATTTTCAGTGAGAAAAACAAATTACAGAATCTAAACTCAATTTTTTTCGGTAATTTTTAGTGAGTAACAAAACAATTGTTGTGCTCATTTTTCTTTTTCTCTATTTGGAAGTAAAAATATATGGATTCTGGAATTCATGGCTTTCAGAACTTTTTGAAGTAGGTGTTTCGAAATAGTCGCGAAATGATTAGTTCTAGAAAAATGAAAAAATTGATTAGATGATTTGGGACATTTCGCAACTAGTTGGTCTAGAGCGACACGTTCTAGAACCGTTGCGAAATGACCAGTTCTAGAACGCCCGGTTTTAAAATTTACAATCGATTACCGTATTTTCAGCCACATTGCTCATCATCTACACCGGGCAAACTTCATATGCAGTTTCATTTCTGTAATCATCAATATTTTTCATTTTATAATTCTATCAAGAAAATCAATGAGAACCAGCTCCACCAATGTGATAATGATTGGAATTGCAATTTCCGATATTTCCACAATGCTCAGCACAATTTATAAACATTATTTTCTAGTGGATGTTGAGAGCCCAGAGTGGTATATTATGAGAATATGTGAAAAACTTCAAAAAATTTCATAGTTTCAGTGTCACCGCTTCTGTACGGTACAAGATATACTTGGATCTTTCGGCGTGGACATTTCAGGATCATTACCGACGGTGTAGCTCTTGGTTAGGTGTTCTAATGGCAATTGTTAGACTTTTCGTTATGAAAACGATGCCAAATTCTAGGTTTCATTTATTTTTCAATTCTAAGACTTTGAACCCCTGTTTTTAGGTACGGTAACTGGTCAAAACCGAAAACTGGATGTTTTTTCACATTATTGGTTTTTTGTGTCAGCGCAATGTTATCAATATTTTTTGTCTCTAGAAATCAGATTGTGGAAAATAGAGCCTTCCCATTGCCTTTAAAGTGAGGTTTTAGATTGAAATGTTTTTCCAAATTCAATTTCCAGCTGTGCCGAATACCAGGACATCAACTCCAGACCTCCATTTTCTGTAATTTTAACTCCATTATTTTCATCTTCAAATTTCCTTGTTCTACGTATTTTTACCATGTTCGATGCCATTGTGACCAAGGTACTGTAGGTGTCACATTCATTTTTTCGGTGGAAAATAGTCGTTCTTGATGTCGTGAAAAAAAAATTCGAAAATTCAATTTCCAGCACTTTTTTGACATGAGGTTTCAAGACAAATTGAAAAATTCTGGAAATTCTTTAAACAAAAAAAGTTTATTTAACAAATTTTTCAGTTCATCCCTTGCATTGCGTTTCCTTGTTTTACTGTATTTCTGATTCGAGAATTACGAAAATTCCATAATCGAGTTGTTATGAATGGAAGAAAACAAAGTGTCGTTAATGGGGAGAAAAATGATATTACAACGAAATTGATTGTTTTCATGACGTTTGCATTTTTTATCGCTGAAGCTCCATTGGGAACTATTTATTTAGTAAAAGTGTTTTCCAATAGAGATGATGAGATTTTGTAGGTTTTATCATTGGTTTTCTGAATCGATTTTTTTTCAGCTTATTTTCCGTTGACATTATTATCTATTTTGTAACATTGAACACATTAAACTCAATTTCACATTCAATTTTTTGTATAATTATGTCCAGTCAGTATCGAAACACAGTTCGCGAAATTATGGGAATTCAAAGGAGTGCGAAGTTATCAACTGCAAGAAATAAAACTAGTGTAGCTTCTGTACATGATGTTAAAATGAATTGAATAAAGAATTTCAGACATATTTGAAAGACAGAAAAAAATGAAAAAAAACTCAAAGATTTCAACATCATAAAAATGCAAATATCAGATAGTTCTATGTTCAAACCCCCCAAGAACTTTTAAAAAACCTTTAATTTTTATGACATAAAAACTATTAAAAAGTTATGTTTGGTTTTTAAAGGTGGAGAGACAGGAGATTTTACGGGGGATTTTTGGAGCCAGAGTATGCATTCTACCGTAACGGTGTACAACGCTTAATGCCACTCTGCGTACAGCTGTCGTCCTCGCGTTTCGGTCGGCCTAATGAGCCGCGTAGCTCAGTCGGTAGCGGCGCCGCACCCTCAATCCTCGCCTCCACAAGTTCAACTCCTCGAGGGTCGTATGTAAACGGAATTTCGAGAAAATTATTCTTTTCATGCCCCCCCCCCTGCCTTTGAGGAAAAACTCGAATTTTCTTGAACATCTCGAAGTGCCAGTCAGATAAATTTTCTTCAATTTATTCGTGCTACGTAACACAAAAAGTCGTAAGATTTTTTTTGAATACCAAAACAGAACAGGTGTAAAAGTTAGTTTCACTGGTCGTGCCGTTTGACTCAGAGGTTTCACCAATTTTGGAATTACAAGTTGGTGTGTTTTGTTTCCAAAAAATACTGTTGAAAATGAATCTCACCTTATATTCCAATACAACACTTCTGGAACCACCGAGAACTTTGAAAGAACGTTTTTTTCTTTTAATTTTCGTCATGTTCTCAACTTTTCAATTTTTGGGCAGGCTTTGTGACAAGCGGGTAATTAGTAATTTTTAGTTTTAATTTTACAAATTTATTCCAGAAACTTATCTGGAAAACGTTTCCTCATTTCTGTCTTCTTATGACTTTTATCCCTATCACTCATATGGCATTCTTGATTGTCAATACTTTTCGAAATCTTCTTTTTACTAGTAAACTGGGTGTAGACGAAATTCTATGGAGGCTTTTACCAGTTATTATAACCTGTTATCCGATTTTATTTTTTCCACCCGTCCCATTTTGCATAACAATGGTTTATTCCATTTTTCTGAATATTAAGATGGCGCCAGGAAAACATTTATTTGGGCAAAGAGCCACAAAGTAAGATTTTCGAAATTTTGAATTTCTGAGTTTCTGAAAATCTGAAATTCCGAATTCTTCTGAGTTCATATGTTTTTTCAGGAACAAAATCCTGATTGTCATAATTGCAATTTTTTCGGGAATCTATTATATTCGAAATAACAGAGGCGAACGGTGCCTCGTAATTTCTATCAATTTCGATGACCACCCTTCCTTGGTAAGTTTTTTTTCCCTCAATTTTTTTAAAACAAAAATGACTTTTCCAGCAACTAGACATGCTAAAATACCTACCGGTTCTCATAACAACTTTGTATTATTCGAGGCGCTTATACTTTTTCAAATCCGCCAAACGGCCCATCAAAGTTTATACCACGGAATACATCAGAATGATTTATATTGCATTGTTTCTTTTGGTTTTTTATGTGAGTGTGAAAAAGTCAAAAAATATTCTTACGTCTGATACTGTATGTGTAAAAAATGAGATATTTTCAGGTTTTAACACTTCCACAAATCCTTATATCTTTTCTCACTCACCATACAAATTTTTATTCATATCCAACTCGTTTGTTGGGATTCCAAGAATCGTGAATTTTGAGTTATATGTTCATTTACGCAGTTCCTCTGGCAAAATCCCAACGAGTCATAAAATGGTTTAATAGGATAAATATTCATCCAAATGGTTTTTGAGTAGAAATGATTTTTTCGTGTTCCTTCTTTTTCCTTTGAGCATTGTTTTTATCAACCTAATTTGTCATCATTGTTGAACTTTACAAAAAATCAAAAACTTGTTTCTTTGTACCCAATCTTCCCATTTTGCCTGACGATTTGTCATCATTTTTCTTTATCATTCCGCATACTGTATAAAAGTATTGCTTCGATCATCACACAATCCAAAAATGATTATTGTTTTACTATTATCGTTATTCATCTTCACGGACTCTTTTAGAATCCTGGTATATTCCCCAGCGTTTGCCGGTAGCCACACAAATTTTATGGCTAGAATTGCAGACACTTTAACGGAATCTGGACATAATGTAACATTTTTGTGCCGATTTTCGATGAGGCTAGAAGTGATCAATTGGGAGTGAAGCTTACGAAAAATGTCATTGTCATGGAGGTATTAATATTGAAGTATATATTTTCCAGAAGTTTGAGATACAGAAAAGATCACCAGTTCAAACTTTGCTGATTGTACTATTTGCACCATTTCCTTAGTCGATCTCTTTTTGATAATTTTCCCAGGAAACAAGATAAACTGGCTTAACATTAACATTAGGTCCCTATGATTCGAAATTTCCCCCTATGATTCGAAATTTCAGAAAAGCGAGGAGATGAAACTGGACCCTATCACGGTTGACAACATAACTGCAACTTACTGGCATATCACTGTGAATTCCAAAGGGGGTCATTCACTTTTCGAACCAGTTCACAAGCTAACTGTACAAAGTTGTCGAAGCCTGTTCAGTAATTCTGAACTCCTAGAGACTTTGAGAGCCCATGAATACGATGTTGGAATAGCCGAACCATTAATGACTTGTAGTTTGGTACTTTTTAGACATCTGAAAATAGAAAAAGTGATCCTGGCTAGTTCCTGTCCAAATTATGATTCTGTAATGGCAGCGATGGGTGAGCC
>NW_025543491.1:0-4338 GCF_000004555.2 Caenorhabditis briggsae
TGACAAACTGAACCGGCAGATTGGGCAACTAACCAATGCGCGAAAAGCGAAATTCCTTGAGATTTGTAGACACTTTTGGCGAACAATCCAACTCATTTTTTAAAGTCCAGAAACTATTCACACTCATTAACTGTATCCCCATCCCGAAAAATTTTCAGTGTCACGTTTTTTCTCACGTTTATTCCTTTTTTGAAAAGTCCAGAATTTTCATCGAGGATTTTCTGTACTTTTTACTTTTCATTAGTTTTCCACGTTCTCTTCTCCTTCAAAAGTCCAGAATTTCATATCTCAATTTTCTGTACTTTTTCATTCCACGTTTATTTTTCCCCCAATAATCAGGTTATATTTTTAAATAAATCGTGTCATTTGTTTTTTGACGTTATCTTATTTTACAATCTTCAAGTTTGCAGTGAAAAAGCCCGAGCTGAAAATTTGTACTATTTGTCCATTTTTCTAACCGCATATTGCTTAAAACAAATAAAGTGGATGGAGTACAAAAACTTTTAGATTTCAACAACAAGAAACGAAAAAATATTTTTTTTTGAACTCACTTGACTCTTATATCACACATACTTTGTTGGTTTCTATAGGCGAAAACTAAAAGCTAAGATAACCTGTAAATGCGCGGATTGGCATAATTCATTGCTATAATAGTTTAGAACTGCAGTACTACCTTAAGTTAGTTGAGGTCACACATTGTATCAGTTAACCACTCTTTGATATCTTTCACATGAGCAAAGATAAATTGGCTTAAAATTGGAAGTTAGATTGGTACAATAAAACCAAAAAGTTGTATACTATTTTGGAAAGAAAAAAAAAGTGAAAATCAACTTACCGTAGCCCACGACCAAACATTGAAGATATAAAAGTTGTTAAAAACTATTAAAAACATATCCGCTGCGAGCAGGAATCGAACCTACGCGGGCAATGCCCATTGGATTTCAAGTCCAACTCCTTAACCACTCGGACATCGCAGCACGGCTTGATACGGCGCGAGAGGGCATAGATATGAGGAAGGGAACATCTGTTTTTGGCAAAAGCAAAGTAGAATAAACAAATTTTAATATAATATTTCAGAAACTAAAATACAATATATATTTCAGGCTCTCGCCTCCTGTATCCTCTTCTTCTTATCCCCAATCACTCCACTGTACGTTTACACCATTGGTCTTCCAGTTTTGTCAATTATCGCCGCTATTTTGTTCTTTTCAATTGCTAAAAGAACACAAACGATGGAGAGAAAAATGACAGAAGGGACGAGAAATGCGTTTGAGATTGGAAAGAAACTGAATTTATAATTTTTACATTCATTTTTCCTTCTTTCGGGTAATCTTGTTTCGAAAACATTAATTTGTTTATTGATCAGGTGTAAAACAAAAATTAGAGGGCAGGACATGAAAGACTCAGAAAAAATGCCCCTCACGAGGCCGATCTGAGTAGGGGAGGGGAAACGGGATAATTTAGATATTTGACACAGGAAAGATGTAACCGGTAGAAAAATAAAAATAGGGAGCAAATATATCAATAACGGGTAATACTGGAAGAAATTAAGGATTCAAACTCGGAAGGTAGGAGAAATCGGGTAACTTGGGAAGTGATGGCGTTCCACAGGGGAAAAATTGAAGAAAAATAGTCAGAGGAGTAGGGCTGAACAATAATTAAGTTCATAGGGCGACGAGGGGAGGAGGAGTATTTGACATGTGCATTTAGGTTAGGAAAGTAGGCGGAGCCATTTAAAAATTTATAGAGAAGAATTAGTTGAGCTTTTAGACTACGATGTCGAATGGAGAACATATTGAGGATAGAGAGACGATCAGAATAGGAACTGTACTGGATATTACAACGCTGGAAAATACACTTAGGCTGGAAAATACACTTAACATTAGAACAGGTGTGGAAGGGGGTTTTCTGAAGATTCGAGTAATTCTCCGTAGATAATGTTGATAAGGTTCATAAAACAAAAATATTGATACGATACTTGTAAGCGGTTGGATGATTTTCAGAAGCAAAATCTATGAAATATGCAAGTCCGTAGATTCTGATGTGAAAGAGAATGGACAGGTACATCAGGGTGAATGGGACAGCAGCAAATGTAACGTAGATCAGGGACTGGAATTCAGATTTTTTAGGAGTTGAACCCGAAGTTCAGCTGGTAGCAACGCAGTGCTTCTGTCAACTTTGAGTTCATATATCTCGGTTCTTGTGAAAGATATCAGAAAGTCGTCAACTAACGAAATGTTCATCATAATACCACACATATTTTGTTTGTTAATTTCATCTTGATATCTTCCTCAGGAACCGAGATAAATTGGATCAAAGTTAAGAGAGACTTTCTTTTAGAGCTTTCTAACCATTCAAGGTTTCTATAAACAAAAAGCTTAGCTAACCTGTAAATGCTCGGATTGGCTTAATTCATTGCTATATTAATTTAGAACTGCATTACTACCTTAGTTGAGGTCCTTTCTCATTAGATCACACACGAAAGCTACGTAAACACTATAAAAGGAGGCACTGTCCACTTCGAGTCCCTACATCTCGTATCGTGTGAAAGATATCAACAAATGGTGGGTTCACAGGGTAACGGCTGCATATGGTATATGCCTAGGCGCGCATATAGGATGCTATGTGTGCCCATAATAATTCCGTGGGTAGCGCGTGCGAGCTATATGCGTCGGCGCTGGGCACGACTGGTCGCCGGTGGGCGCACTCATATAGCATTCATATAGCATGCACGATTTTCCCTTGAAAACGACAACCCACCAACGACACTCCGATATTACGCTAGTGCGCCTTGTTTAGCAAAATTTTTCATTGCCGATTTTGATCAATTTTTCGATCATATCGACCATGTTTCCTGTTATCAAAGAACTGTTTTCACATGTAAAAATTATGGCTAACGAAAATAAAACTTATTTTTAGTAAAGAAATAGGTAAAATTTTTTACAAAATCCGGTTTTTCTTGAAATTAGGACTTTTCTGTTTTACTTCGGAATAAACGGAATAATATATTTTTCAGGTGAAATACAGGTTGGTTGGTAAGTTTTCCGATTATTACGAAGTAAAAGTAGGAAAAAATCCGAGAAACACAAAATTATTTCGAAAACAAAATATAATATAATATATATTTATTTGCAATGCATGGGGGAAATCGATAGATAATTTGGCAAGAAATGGGACCTGTACAAATAAATAAGTAAAATGACCAGACGGACCGACTAGAGTCCTGTAGGTCAAGTGGGAGGGATCAGAATATCATAAGGAATCGCTCCTACTCGCTTAGCAAACGCCACCGGACTGAGCTTAGAATTTATCACCTTACATACACGGTTCCACATAGACAAGTTTCTGTGAAGGAAGCAGTCAAAGTATTGACCGTTGATTTTGAACAAATACGGGGCTCTGTTAGAATGGCTGGGAAAGATGTANGACGACAAAGAGGGAAAATGGTATGAGTTTATAACAATTTTGTGATAGGTACGAAGAACTAGAAGGGTGCGACGATAAAGGGTGGTTAGCATAGAGAACTGGGATAGGCGATCGGTGTATGAATTGAAGGGCATATTACATCTCTGAAAGACTTTTCTGGTGAAATAACGAAGAGGAGATTCTAGTTTATTGGCAAGTTTGGCATTGGATGGATCGAAAATTATTCGAATTAATGCCAATTTCAAGACTTTGTTGAATTTTTTTCAAGTTTTCTATATCGCAATTTTGAAGGAAAAATTTATCATGTTATATCATCCAGATATTTTTAACTTCCTGCCATAATTTTTCTTGCTGTGAGAAAATACTGTGAAAACTGGAAAAATGGTCACTCTGTGAAATCTGAAAGGGAAAATGAACGATATTGGAAGATCTGAACAAAATCACATCTTATGGTTCTTTGACTAAATATCTTATGCATTTTCCTTGTTTCTGACATGACATTTTTCGTTCGTCGTTCCAACATCTCGTAGGAAATATTCGCCGAAAAAATTATAGCCAGCCCAATGATCAACCAACTGGCGATTTCTATTTCAGCCGAGAAGTTTTCAGAGTCAACTTCAGGATTACTGGTAACTATTAAGTTTGGGTCTGGGAGACAGTCTGGATAGAATTGCTCATTCTGAAATGTCTCAAAACTTTTAAAGTGATTTTTAGAAAGAGAAATGGAAACTCACAACAATCATATATTCTTTAGCAAGTTGTTGGTCTTGTAGAATCTCGTTTAATGTTATCGGAAGAGATCATACACAAAAAATTAGCGCAAAAGTGTGTAGAAGCAGTTCCATGAGTTTTTGTAGGGCAGATTTGTGACGACGACGCATGTTAAGAATTATGAGGAGACGATTGAAAAAC
>NW_025543492.1:0-1503 GCF_000004555.2 Caenorhabditis briggsae
ACCGCCGAACTACCGGAATGCACCATTCCAGAAGTCTGAGGAACCTCGGTCCGTAAATTGGTCAATGGAAGAGCCGATAGGCTGATCTTCAAGATCAAGTCGTCAAACATCATTGCTTTAACTTTTTTCAAAGCTATAGAAATAAATAAATAAATGTAGCATACAACATGACAGTTTTATCAAAGAATCAAAAAGAACAGTTAAGCTTGAGTAGGAAGAATTTCCAAAACCATCCAGACGTAATCCTTCTCTCCAACTCCTCGTCGTTGAATCTTGACTTTCTTTCCATTACAGCTTAATGTCAGTTTGGTTCCGTCGAGTTCACCTTCAACAACGTTTCCAAAATATCTCGCCGTGGCTTGAGCGAATCTTCGATTCCCTCCAGCTGGTTCGAATTGATTTATGAGAACCGTGAACCAGATCTTTCCCTCGTAGTCCAATCCACCATCAATTGCAGCTGGCTTCGGGACTTGTTTTCCGTACTTTTCACAGTTCCATTTTTGATTGGGCTGAAAGTATACTTTTCCGAAACTTTTTCAAAGTGAAGAAAACCTACACTTTGCGTAAAAGTCCCCTCAAAGAAGTGTCCTGGTGCAAGCTTATATTCTTTAGTGACAAATCGTCCTTCTCTGAAAATTGGTGAAATTTTTAAAGTTTCTGGATTACCATCCAACTTACGCTTGTCTATCCAAGATCCACAAGAAATGAGTGTTCACTCCATTTTTCGGATTCTCAGTGATGCTCAGAACAACTCCTCTCAGAACTTGAGATTTTACATTCGCAACAAATCCTTCTCCAACAATAACATTTCCTTCTTTCTTTGGAACTTCGAATCCTGCTCCCACAATCGGCTTTTTCTCTTGGTTCTCTTCCTTTTTCACCGGGAACCCTTTTCCAAAGACCCCTTGATTATTTTTGGGTTTCTTGTTTGGGTATTTCTTCTTTTGAAAGCCAACACCTTTCACTAGTTCATCATCACCCGACGCAGCTGTTGATGCTCTGGAGACCGGTCGCGATTTTGCTCCTCCGAATGGCGCCGGAAGAACAGGGACAGCTGGCAATTCTCCAATCAAATCTCCCAAATTTTTATGAATCGCTAGATCAATCAGCGGGAAATCATTGAGTTTCGGAGCGTCTAAGCTTCTCACATTGGTTGCCTCGAAATGAACTAACTCCCCTAATGGAAGTTGTTCAGGGGCCAACAATCTGAAAGTTTGATGAATAGAAAAATACTGGGGTGAGAGTAAACTTACGAATTCATGGTAACAGTGTAGTTTCCATTTGGCAGATTCAGGTCACGACACATTGCTTTCGGAAGAAGTGCAGATACAAAGAATGGAGTTCCATTTATGCGTTCCAGCTTCACACGTAGATTGGGAACCTAAATTATAATTTAAAATTGTGTTCAACGAATTCAGTACCCACATATGCAACATTTTCAAAAACCTCGGTTTTTATAAAATTCGTTTTCTCAATTTTTCCATTGATAATGCGAAAGAATTC
>NW_025543492.1:1670-4440 GCF_000004555.2 Caenorhabditis briggsae
CAAAGAAGGGCAAGACAAGAAAAATGAGAAAAAACTGGAAAACTGTGAGCAGACCGTTGAATCGATTTCTATATATGTGTGTAGTCTTGCTCACTCCTAAAAGAAATTGCATTGATAAGAAATGAATGTGCCTCTCGGCGTTTAATTGCCAAGGAAGAACTGCACTACTCGATGATCTGAGTTCAATATTCCAGACGATGCATGATAAACTGATAAACCAAACGACCGGAACCATGGATGACTCAAAAGGTTTTTGCCGCCTAGAAAGTAACTGTATATTGACTAGAATGTCGTTTTCGACAAATATCAGTTCCACAGAAATCATTTTTTTTATCATCTTCGGTTTCATCACCAATAACCAATAGAAACTGTCAAAAGCTTGTTTGTAATCTCATGACACATCGTTGCACTAAAATTTAACAATGAGCAAGACTAAAAAATTGGGATATGAAATTGTGAAAGCTGCACTTGATGATGTATTCAATCAAAGAATCTGAGTCAAGCAATTGAAAACGATTAGATCATGATAAAAATGATAAAAATGATCATGATAAAAATGATTAAAATGATCATGATAAAAATGACCGTTTCCCCAACGGTTGCAAGGAACAACTTTTTTGTTTTGATCATTGTAGTGCTCCATGGTTTGGAATGCTGTGCAACTGGTGTCGTTGTACTGGACGTTGAGTGGAAATGTAGCATGAGTGTCGGCTACCATATTCGTGACATCCACCATTTTCTTACAGGGGCATTCTTTGCTAATCTCCACATTATTAGTTGGGTTGTCACATGGACAACCAGCTGAATCGGAGAGACATTTTCGTGACCGTTTCCATCCTCCGCTCTCATCACGTATGTATCCACTCCATTGGGACCAAAAACCATCCTTTGGGCAACATGGGGCCTCACTCGATAATAGTTTGTCCTTTGGTAATGGTCCACATTGAGATGTTTTGTTAATTGTCATTGGAACATATGGAATACAGCAGGTTCGTTGAGCCGGATAGACGCAGACGTGGGTGTTGCAAAGGATTTTACGAACGGATTCTCCTCTGAATATCTCATTAAAAAATCTTCTGGAAATTTTGACTCACTTGCAAGCACAATTCGGAAAATTCGTGCTCAAACATGTTCTTGTATACAATCTCTTTGCACACGATCCACAGTCAGTTGGACACTTTTCAGTTGAAGTCCACTCACTCTAGAGTCCTCCATTGGTACAAACGTCATAGGAGCATTTCTGAAGCTTATTGTTATCATTACCAATAAACTGAATAACGATGCTAACTCACAGGAAGAGCTGCTTCAGAAACCTCAAATAAGATTAGTGACAGAGAGACAAACAACGTCTTCATTATTCCGGAAGGCGTAGCTGGAAGTCTTTGCAAAGCCCAGATGGTTTTATATGTAAAAATGTTGGCTTTTTGAACCTTTTATGATTCTTATTCAATTTTGGAATGTTGTATAGAAATTATGTATTTTGGTTTGACCTGTGGGATTTTTTCATATTCTGTTTCGCAGGTTTCCTATTATGAACCAGGTTTTCAATAAAAAGAAATCAAAAATACAATTTTATTCTTTAAAAAAGAAGTTAATTTGATCGAATATCAATCTGATTCCATCCTCGAACCTCCTCATTGGTTCCTTCCAATCTCCAATACTCGGACTTCAAACCACAATAGAAAGTGACTCGCTTTGTTCTCGATGTTGATTGGCAATCGAACACACGGAAGTCTTGAACTGTATCGTTATTTGGCTTCAAATATCGTATTACTGTAGCTTGAAAAGTTTTGTAAGTGGGGTAATCGTTACACGGTCGTCCAACAGTTCCATCGAAATGCAGGTCACTGTATCCATAACAATTGGCTGTGGATTGGTCCACTATAAACGGAAGATCGTACGTTCTGTGACTGAACCGAACAATTGAACTGACATCTTCGAACTCTTTACAAGGACATGTAGATTGCGTTTGGATGAGAGCTGATCCAGTACATGGACATCCGATTTGTTTCGAGACACACTTGCGAGTTCGTTTAAAGATATTAGTTACGGTATCACGGAAAAATCCACTCCATTCGGAAACCATTCCACCAGAAGGACAACAAGAAGTTGCAACTCCACTGGGATCCTTCGGAATCGGTCCACATTGCTGCTTCCCATCAATCACCATGAGGACATAGGGAACACAGCAGGCTCTTTGAGATGGATAAATACAAGGAGACGTGTTACAGAGGATTTGTCGAGTAGAAGGGCCTCTGGAATTGATATCTGTTCGTTTGACAACCAATCTAAACTCACGTGCATGTTTTTCCGATACTCGAAGAAAGACAGGTCCTGGTTGAAAAACGCTTTGAGCAAGATCCACACTCTGTTGGGCAAGGTGCAGTGGTCTCCCATTCTGTCCAGAGACCACCGGGAAGATTATTTTCAGCAGGTGTGCATGTCTGAACATCAGAGAATTTTAGATGCTTCGATTTAAAGAAAAACTGACCCGGAGAGCAGATTTTGCGGACTCTTGAAGAGCCAAGATGAAAAAGACAGGGAGAAATGAATGCATTTCGTGAATGAGGCAAACTAATCGCAGATATTTATATTCTGATCTTTTGAATACAGGCAAAAGTTACCATTGATCTCGTTCAACAGTTTTGCAAATTTACATGTAGTTTGATCTTTTAGAGTCTAAAAAGTTTCTTCGAGAATTGAATAGAATGAAACATTTTGGATAAAAAAATTTCTCCTCATGCGTCATCTGACCATATTTTTGCAAGTG
>NW_025543493.1:0-30404 GCF_000004555.2 Caenorhabditis briggsae
TTCAGAACTTCAGAATTTCAGAATTTCATAATTTCAGTATTTCAGAATTTCAGAACTTCAGAATTTCAGAATTTCAGTATTTCAGAATTTCAGAACTTCAGAATTTCAGAATTTCAGTATTTCAGAATTTCAGAACTTCAGAATTTCAGAATTACAGAACTTCAGAATTTCAGAATTTCAAAAGTTCAGAATTTCAGATTTTCAGAATTTTAGAAATTCAGAATTTCAGAATTTCAGAATTTCAGAACTTCAGAATTTCAGAATTTCATAATTTCAGTATTTCAGAATTTCAGAACTTCAGAATTTCAGAATTTCAGTATTTCAGAATTTCAGAACTTTAGAATTTCAGAATTTCAGAATTTCAGAATTTCAGAATTTCAGAATTTCAGAATTTCAGAATTTCAGAATTTCAGAATTTCAGAATTTCAGAATATCAGAATTTCAGAATTTCAAAATTTCAGAATAACAGAATTTCAGAATTTCATTTAAAAATCTTCGAATTTCAGAATTTCAGAACTTCAGAATTTCAGAATTTCATAATTTCAGTATTTCAGAATTTCAGAACTTCAGAATTTCAGAATTTCAGTATTTCAGAATTTCAGAACTTCAGAATTTCAGAATTTCAGAATTTCAGAATTTCAAAATTTCAGAATTTCAGATAATCAGAATTTCAGAATTTCAGAATTTCAGAATTTCAGAATATCAGAATTTCAGAATTTCAAAATTTCAGAATAACAGAATTTCAGAATTTCATTTAAAAATCTTCGAATTTCAGAATTTCATTTAAAAATCTTCGAATTTCAGAACTTCATAACTTCAGAATTTCAGAATTTCAGAAATTTAGAATTTCAGAATTTCAGAATTTCAGAATTTCAGAATTTCAGAATTTCAGAATTTCAGAATTTCAGAATTTCAGAATTTCAGAATTTCAGAATTTCAGAATTTCAGAATTTCAGAATTTCAGAATTTCAGAATTTCAGAATTTCAGAATTTCAGAATTTCAGGATTTCAGAATCTTAGAATCTGAGAAATTCAGAATTTCAGAATTTCAGAATTTCAGAATTTCAGAAATTCAGAATCTGAGAAATTCAGAATTTCTGAATTTCTGAATTTCAGAATATCAGAATTTCAGAATTTCAAAATTTCAGAATAACAGAATTTCAGAATTTCATTTAAAAATCTTCGAATTTCAGAATTTCAGAATTTCAGAAATTCAGAATCTGAGAAATTCAGAATTTCTGAATTTCTGAATTTCTGAACTATCGAACATTTTACTTGGTTCTTGATTTCCAGGTTTCCGGATTTCCGGATTCTCGAATTTTCGAATTTCTGCATTTCTGGATTTTCGGATTTTTGAGTTTCTTGATTCATAAGGTAAACCAGAAATTCAGAAATTCAGAAATCCGGAATCCGGAATTAGGATTCCGTGTATAAAAGTGTTTGTGTATAGGGGTCCGGAGCTCAAAATTCATCGGATTCAGAGCTTTAAAACCTCCAAAACCTCTCATTTTCAGAGTGGATCTATCATTGTGTGGATCGGCGAAAAATTGGAAAATTGGAATTTTTTGGATTTATTTGTGTCAGAAAATGTCTGTTCAAGAAGAAGAAGAAGAAGAAGAAGGGCACAGAGAAGCTACAATATCTGTTCATCTCCGTATCTTTTAACTATGAGCGGACTTTTCTCG
Organism: Caenorhabditis briggsae; assembly: GCF_000004555.2. Classification (NCBI taxonomy): domain Eukaryota; kingdom Metazoa; phylum Nematoda; class Chromadorea; order Rhabditida; family Rhabditidae; genus Caenorhabditis; species Caenorhabditis briggsae. The sequence goes on from NW_025543493.1 coordinate 1,686, forward strand.
GTTCCTATAAGAGATATCAAAAATTGGTCAACTGATAAAATGTTTATCATAATATCAGCAACATTTTATTAATGGACAACTTTTTGATATCTTTTGTAGAAACCGAGATAAATTGAGTCAAAGGTAGCATGCCTCATACCACCCCTAACAACAAGTAAAAACGAACAACGCTCATGCTCTAATATAGCGCCATACCCATACTTGTTTCTTTGAGCCTATATATCTCATTTCCTCGGAAAGATATCAAAATGTGATCAACTGATAAAATGTTTTTTATATTATCATCATTATTTTTATAGCTTGCAAAATTTGGATTCCTCAAATGGAAATAGAGATATTTGAGCTCAAAAAGGATGTATTATGGTAAATGACGTCTTCAGATAATTCAGAATTCATGAACTCTCTCTACAGCTGAAATTTTACTAATTTTGACATTTAAATAATTTCTGTTTATCACTCAATTTTTAAATTTTCAGAAAAGCCCTTGATAATTTTTAGCTGCCTTTTTAGAGCGTTTTTCAAGGATAACCCACTAACTTCCAGCTTTAAGCTCATAACTCTTGTTTCTTGTAATAGATATCTGAAAGTGGCTAACTGATAAAATATTTTTGATAAAATAATTAACATTTTTCAGTTGACTACTTTTTGATATCTTCTATAGGAGCCGAGATAAATTGGCTCAAAGTGGACGCATTCTATTAGAAGGTACGCTAAGGATTCCTCAAATGGATTGGCATCCTAACTTTCAGCTTTGAGCCAATTTATCTCGGTTCGTATAGAAGATATCAAAAAGTGGTCAACTAACAAAATGTTTGTCATAATATCAGCAACATTTTACCAGTTGACCATTTTTTGAGGTCTTTTGTAGAAACCGAGATAAATTGGGTCAAAGGTAGCATGCCTCATACCACCCCTAACAACAAGTAAAAACTCACGCAGATCTCTCAATAAAGACTTCTAAATCGGGAGGTGCAACTGGAAAGACTTCAGCAGAATTCGAGTGTCTCATAAATGATTCTCTTCTCGCATCTAACATGGTTTTTAATTGGGGTTCTTCGAAAAAATTCTCAAAATCTGCATTCTTTTTATTTGTGGAGTTATTCGATGACGACGTGATACTTCCAGCCGAGTACGATTTTCGTTTTCCATTTCGATATGCTTAAAATTTCAGAACTTTTGGAGGATTTTTGTAGCTTCTGGATTTTTTTCGAACGAATTTTCTTCAAAAATTTAAAAGTGGAGAAGTGCTACACACCGGTTCAACAATCATCTTTCTAGCTTGCCTAGAAGCTGAGATACAGCCATTGGAATTTTCGAGGAGACGCAGACAACGAGACACTCTCGCCGTCTGCGCCTTTAGTATTATCAACTTCGAAACGCTCTATCTCAGCTTCTAGTTGAGCTAGAAATCTGAAAATTGCATAGAAAGAATTGAAAAATTCAAAAATTTTCAAAAAAAATTTTCAGTAATTCATTTTCAGAGTTTGAGTTTTTTCCGAATTTTTTGAACTCAATAATTTTTTCCCTAAAAATCGAAAAGTATTAAAAATGTTAAACACTCGTTCGAAAACCACTTTTCTATCTTTCTTAGAAGGAAGAGACGCAGACAACGAGACACTCTCGCCGTCTGCGTCTCTCGCCTGATAAACTTTAAAGCGCTCTATCTCAGCTTCTAGACAAGCTAGGATTCTGAAAATTTCATATAAATAATTGGCAAAACTATAATTTTCAAAAATTAGAAAAAATTCAAATTTCCCGCCCGCTCACCTGCTAAATCGTCTGGTTCCGTATTATTCCGTCGAATATTCGATGATCGCCATTTTCGAATCGTATTCGTCTTTTTATCCACTATCCATTCCCATATTTTTTGCATTTCTTTTTTTCTGAAAAAATTGTTTTTTTTTTTAATTGAGAATCTGAAAACAAAAATATGAGCAATCCAACAAAAATATGAGCAATGGAGAAAAGAGCAAAAAAATTGAGGATAGAAAAAAAGAGAGAGAGCAAAAAAATTGAGAGATTTAGAGAAAAAAAACGATCATAAAACTCGTTGCTTTTCTCATTTTTATTAGATGGTCCTCTCGTCATCCAATTTTTTTGGGTTCTGGTGTTCTGGAAAGAAAAAGCGAAAGAAAAACTAGATTTTCCAGATTTTTCTCGAATTTTTTTTTGAATTTTAGATTTTCAGAGTTTCAGAATTTCAGAATTTTCACTCTTAATAAAGCTAGAAAAAAGAAAATTAAATTATTTCGTTGAAAAAGCAAAAACATAGAAATGAAACATTTAAGCATTTCCAGTTTTTCGATGTAATTTCCAGATTTCTAGCTCAATTGGCAGCTGAGATAGAGCGCTTTGGAGTTTATGAAGCAAGAGACGCAGGCGACGAGAGTGTCTCGTTGTCTGCGTCTTTCCGAAAAATTCAAAGGGCTGAATCTTGGCTTCAAGACAAGCCAGTTGACATATTTTTGATATCTTTCAGAGGAACAAAGATAAATTGGGTCAAAGTTTATTAAAACGTTTATGGTGACTAATTTTTGAAAAAAGTTGGCATCTTTCTGAAGCGTTTCTAATGTTTATATGATTTCAAACTTTCATATTTCCAGTTTTTTTCTCTTAAAATCTTTGCTTTTTGACCCTAGCGATCATAAAAATAGGTTACTCTTGTTTTCCTGAGAACTCTGTTGAGAGAGAGAGAGAGAGAGAGAGAGTAAGAAGAAGATGAACTCTTCGTCCCACACTCTCTTGACAAAGATGACGAGTAAAAATATAATTTAAAAAAAAGTTTCTGTCACAAAAAATCACGTCAAATGATGTGTGGACCTAGGGAAAGGATAGTAGGGATTAACAAAAAATATGGGACTTTTTCCGTTTTTTTTTCTTGGGACAAAAGTGAAGGAGAACTCTTTTTGAAAATATTCCAAAATTGAGGAAACGAACCTAAAAATTTTGAACTACGCTTTCAGCCATTGGAACTTTCAAAGAGACGGAGACAACGAGACGCTCTAACTGTCTGAGTCTCTCGCTTCAGTAACTTCAAAGTGGTCTATCTCAGCTCCTAGTTGAGCTTGAAAGCTGATTTTTAAACTGAAATGCGAAATTTGAAAATCGTATATTTTCCAAAAAATTTCGAATCTCTAGCTCATCTAGGAGCAGTCGATTGATGTTTAAAGTGACGCAGACAGTTAGAGTGTCTCGTTGTCTGCGTCGTTTCAAAACTTCAAATGGCTGTATCTCGACCCCTAGTAAAGCTAGGAAGTTGGTTTTCGAATTGGACTACGCTTTCAGCCATTTGAACTTTCAAAGAGACGGAGACAACGAGACACTCTAACTGTCTACGTCTCTCGTTTCAGTAACTTCAAAGCGGTCTATCTCAGTAGCTAGTTGGGCTAGAAATCTTGGGAAAAATTGGTAAAACTATTCATCTCTAGAGTTTCAGTATTTCTGAAACTTGATCAATTTTCCATTTTGTGAGAATTTAGAAATTCAAGAAGTCGGAACAAAAATATGTGGGAAGTTTAAAAAACCGAAAATAAACGCAAAAGTCTGAAAATTTTGAAAACCTTTAGAAGAAACAACAGGCAGAATTTTATTTGAAAACTAAGTGGACGGTATTCGATAAAATGAAAATTTTGAGAATCTGACAATCTCACGAATTCTAGAATTTTGTAATCCAAATTTCAGAATCTTAGCCAAATGTTTTTCGATATCTTTCACAGAAACCGAGATAAGTCGGTTCAAAGTTTCTATTCTATTGTTTACGGTATAAAGAAACAATGGCTTTTAAAATTATATCACTAAAATTAGCAAAATATTATCACTAGCTTTTCCGAACACCTTATCAATCATCCAAAGCCATAAAAATTCCAAAAGGAAAAAAAAACAAAAAACAACATCTAAAAATAATCAGGTGTGGTTGGTAAGTGGGAGGAGGCAGAATGGCGAATATAAATCATTCCGGCTGGCTCACAGAGCAAAAAGAAGAAGAAGATAACCTTCTTCTCACAAGTGCATCGAGTATCTTCTTCTTCTGCGGTCCCCCCATCAACACTCTGCGTCTCTCTCACTCTCGACTGATCGTTAATCAATCGGTTTGGTTCTTCTCCTTCTTGTTTACAACACATACTAAGCGGGTGGGGCAGTCTATCTGCCCCGGTGGTCCCTCGGAGATAATTAGAATATTAAAGATTCTAGAGTTTCAAAGAGCCTGAAAAATCTAGAATACCGAAAATCAAAGAAAACGTTTTTTGTAGTAGTAGAGCTAAAAGAATGCCAGCTGTGTAGCTGATTCTTCTTGTGCATCTTCTTCAAAGAGATCGATTGACAGGACGAAATGGAACAGCAAGGTGACACCTGAGGTAGAGGAGAAAGATGAAATATCTCTTCTTTCCCCGAAACTCTTTTTTTTTGGGATTAGAGAGAGGTGTAGAGTTGACAAAATACTACTTTTTACGATGGGAAATAGTTGAATTGACGAGTTTTTGGATTCTCAGGCCATCAGAACAACGCTCATGCTCTAATATAGCGCCATACCCATACTTGTTTCTTTGAGCCTATATATCTCATTTCCTCGGAAAGATATCAAAATGTGATCAACTGATAAAATGTTTTTTATATTATCATCATTATTTTTATAGCTTGCAAAATTTGGATTCCTCAAATGGAAATAGAGATATTTGAGCTCAAAAAGAATGTATTATGGTAAATGACGTCTTCAGATAATTCAGAATTCATGAACTCTCTCTACAGCTGAAATTTTACTAATTTTGACATTTAAATAATTTCTGTTTATCACTCAATTTTTAAATTTTCAGAAAAGCCCTTGATAATTTTTAGCTGCCTTTTTAGAGCGTTTTTCAAGGATAACCCACTAACTTCCAGCTTTAAGCTCATAACTCTTGTTTCTTGTAATAGATATCTGAAAGTGGCTAACTGATAAAATATTTTTGATAAAATAATGAACATTTTTCAGTTGACTACTTTTTGATATTTTCTATAGGAGCCGAGATAAATTGGCTCAAAGTGGACGCAATCTATTAGAAGGTACGCTAAGGATTCCTCAAATGGATTGGCATCCTAACTTTCAGCTTTGAGCCAATTTATCTCGGTTCGTATAGAAGATATCAAAAAGTAGTCAACTAACAAAATGTTTGTCATAATATCAGCAACATTTTACCAATTGACCATTTTTTGAGGTCTTTTGTAGAAACCGAGATAAATTGGGTCAAAGGTAGCATGCCTCATACCACCCCTAACAACAAGTAAAAACTCACGCAGATCTCTCAATAAAGACTTCTAAATCGGGAGGTGCAACTGGAAAGACTTCAGCAGAATTCGAGTGTCTCATAAATGATTCTCTTCTCGCATCTAACATGGTTTTTAATTGGGGTTCTTCGAAAAAATTCTCAAAATCTACGTTTTGATATCTTTTAAAGGAACCTGGACGAGCATTTATTTTTTTTAGAATACACTAGATTTCTTCTCTGTTTGGCACTTATTCCCGACTTTTTCTCGTTATTCGGCCATTCTAGGACGTCGCCGCATGAAAACAGAAAAAAACGAAAACGTACACATGGGAGTCGAACCCGCGATGCACGACTGATAGACAAGCGCGCTCACCTTCACAGGTCATGGGCGCGCATACACATAATCGATGGGCGACGGAGGACGCGCCGATGAATTGGGTACAGGGAAAGGACGCCGGTATGGGGCATATACGGGGCATATGGGGCACACCGCCGCCGCAAAGCATCTCCTCGCCTGGCTTGCTGGCACTCGATGAAATGAACTAAAACATTGGTTGGGGGTTCCTAGAAGTATCAGTTAAGTTCTATTGTGATGTGATTTTGTTCAGGTCTTCCGATTTCGTACTTTTCCTTTATTATTCCATATTCTTTTATATTTTGAACGACATATTACTGATTTTTCGAAACTCAATGTTTTGGTTTTGAAAAAGACTTATGGCAGTTTCCATTTAAATTTGATATGCAATCAAAAACAGAACAAAATGGGAAAAAATTCGCTAAAAATTGTTTTTTTTTTCATTTGTTCAAAAAATGTCTCACTTTCACTTTTTTGAAATTGCACGAAAAATTGAAAATTTTCATAATTTAAACTTTGTAATTATTTTATACTTACCAACTTACCTTTTACTCCACCTGAAAATACGATTTTTACAATAATTACAAAGTGAAATCAAAAAATCTCAATATCACCTATTTTGGCGAAAAACATAGCAATTAACGAGTGAAAGACATGTTTCTGCAAGAATTCAGCGATTTTTTATTCTGCCATAACTCTTTTTCACAAAAAACATCGAAGGAATAATCGAAAAACCAGAAATGTAGGCTCGAATTGACGAAAAATTGACAAAGTTGCCGGTGTGGATTTACGGTAAACAATGGGCGCATCCGGGATTTCGGAGTGTTGTAGTCGGCCTACCGTATCAGACTCATATCGCACACATCGCCCACCCACCCAGAATCCATCTAGGATACGCGCGCATTCGGAACACTCGATTCAGCCTCTCCCGCATCGCACACATATGAGACTCATCGCAGCTCGTTGTTCGAAATATGTGTCAAACGGACTTCTAGAGGATCGCATATGGATCGGGTCCTTTATGCACATCATCGCCCAGGACCTGTGTTTACACCACACAGCGCTTGTTGGCTTCTGCCTCTAAACGATTATGAAACGAGGAGTGGGCGCCGCTTGGAAGAACGGTCGCGTTCTCGCTTGTACAGTAACAGGGAGGTATGATTGTGCGTTCATTGTTATTTTCTGACTGTACTGTGGCATATATCAAAAAAATAGAATTTTTAAAATTCTCATGTCTGGCCTCCTTTAAAGGTGCAAGATCTTTCAACACTTCTGGGTATAATAAGAACCGATTTTCGTTTTATTTCCAGTTGAATGATCTTCGGATTTTGGTTCATTATTCTGTAAATTGTGTTTGTAACTATCTAGATTCATAAAAGAAATAGCGAAATAGCTTCTGTTAATTTCTTGTAATTGCTAAGTCACTCAAAAAGTTTGCAAAATACGATATTACGCATTTATCAGTTGAATGTAATCAACTTTGACGTCCTACAAAAACCTTCCAGAATTTTTCGATTTATCTGAAAATTTCCGAGTTTACTAAACAAAATTAGAGCTTCATTTTTGTAATTAGAGCTTCATTTTTATAACAACTGTTTTGAAAAATTTCAAGAAAAACCAGATAAGCGGCTTAAAAATGAGACAGTTCTCATTTCAGTGCTAATTTTATTACTATTCTGGTCAGGAACGACATATCTCATCTGAGTGGAATTTAGCGAAAAAGTTGTCCGCTGCAAAATTGAAGCACGATTTTTGTTTAGTATACTCTGAAATTTTCAGACAAATCGAATACATTTGGAGTAGTTTTGTAGGACGTCAAAGTTAAGCCCACTGTTGGGGTGCCGTGTCGCTACCAGCTGAGCTACGGCGGCGCTAGATACTGATGATTCATATATGGCGAACACCGAGTACTGTACACCAGAAATGCATTCTCTCGCCCCAGAAAAAAACTCCGAAAAGCTTCCGACAAGTTTGCGGTAGTTTTCCAACAGATGTCTCAAGATCATCAAAATCATTCCAATCAAATTGACAAGTTTCAAAAGTCGAAGAGCAAAAATATATTCGCGTAAAAATGAGAAGTTCTCTGATGACGTCACTGTAGGAGATATACACCAGGTGACTAATCTTCTTTTTCTTGTCCCGTTGGCGGAGGTAAAGTTGGGTGTGAAGTTACTAGATGATAGATAGGTTGATGAGTGAGGGACAACATATACTTTACTTTGTCATGAAGAGATAAGAGTGAAGAGGAAAGGTGAAACAATGTTTTGGAGGAAATGAGAAAATTCTGTTTGTTTTGGAGGAAATGAGAAAATTCAGAAAAATCATAAATTATGGCAAAAACTAAAAATCCTAGTTTCAAAAAATCATATAATTGATAATCGACAATTTTTTAACGGTGTTAATTGGATTTTTATTGGAATTTGAGAAAAACAGAGTTCTCTGAAATACTGAGAATCCAAAAAATTTTAACATTTCGAATTTCCGAATTTTGGAAATCCGGATATTCTGAAATTCAAAAGTTTGGATTTCCTGAATTTCTAAAGTTTCTAATATCCAAAATTCGGATATTCTGGATTTCTAAAATCCAGAGTTTCTGAATTCCAGAACTTCTGAAGTTCTGAATTTCTGATATTCTGAGATTATGAAATTCTGAATTCCCAATGTTCTGAATTTCTGAATTTCTGAATTTCTGAATTTCTGAATTTCCGAAATTCTGAAGTTCTGAAATTCTGATATTCTGGTAGCAATTCTGAAGTTCTAAAATTCGGAGGTTCTGAAATTATGAAACTTCAAAAATTCGAAAACTCAGAAATCATGACTTTCCGAATTTTCGAACTTCTGAACTTCAGAGAATTTCAGAGTTCCCGAATTCGGAAGTTCCAAAATTCTGATATTCTGAGATTATGAAATTTCGAACTCCCAATGTTCTGAATTCTGAATTTTTATAATTATGGAATTCTAAAATTCTGAAATTCTGAAATTCTGAAATTCTGAGATTCGAAATTCCGAGATTCCGAAAGTTGGAGATTCTGAGATTCCAATATTCTGATATTCTGAGAATCCGAAAAAAATCAATCAAAAAAAAAAGTGTCGCATTTCCAGAAAATCTTTATTAAATCCAACAAAAAAGGTTTTCAGAAAAAAAGTTTTAAATTATTTAGAGCTAGCATTCTCGGTGTTCGACGTGCTATCCCTTCGATCATCCATTATTGTTCGATCCGGATCCACTGAAGATAAACGATCATGACACACAGACAGACAGAGAAACTCACATAATTGTAAATACAAATCATCGATATAATCCAGAATTTCAGTGATTTCAAACTCTTCCTTCGATTCTTCCAACGTCGCTTTCTTATTGGATTTTGGTGATTTTGCAGGATTTTGTGTCAAAAATGGTATTATATCTGGTATTATATTCACTCGACCCATCTTTTTTGGTTTCTGAAAAAGTTCAAAAATATGGCCTAGAAAATCCTAGGCCATACTCACCAGTTCTTGTTTGACACACGTGTCGGCCGAGTTTTTCTGACCAAGAAGTGCCAAATCGTGGACACTGAATCCTTCGGCATCGAAGACGACCTGAATATGAAGGGGGACTGGAATTTTTAGGTTTGAGGTTTTCTAGACCACCAATTTCGGAATGTTTGTATCTTGACTTAAAGTGGGGGGCTTGGGGATTTGAAAAAATGTCACAAGACCTAGAGAGGTTCTGGGTTTTGAATTTGCAGAACTTCAGAATTTCAGAATTTCGGAATTTCAGAATTTCAGAGTTTCAGAAATTCAGAAATTCAGAAATTCAGAAATTCAGAATTTCGGAATTTCAGAATTTCAGAGTTTCGGAAATTCAGAAATTCAGAAATTCAGAAATTCAGAAATTCAGAAATTCAGAATTTCAGAATTTCAGAATTTCAGAATTTCAGAATTTCGAGAATTTCAGAATTTTAAATGTTCAGAAATTCAGAAATTCAGAAATTCAGAATTTCAGAATCTCGGAATTTCAGAACCTCAAAATCTCAAAAATTCAAAATGATTGAACCAAAAAAGTCGAAATTCAAATTTTTGAGACTGGTGGCCTAGATGTGGTTTCCTAGGTCACCAATATTTGAATTCTGGCTCAAAATCGACTTTTTCGAATTTTGAATTTTGAAATTGATGATTTACAAATTTCAAAAGCAAAAAAAACCTGCAATACCGTAAAACCTGTATTAGAAGGGCCGGCGCTTCTATTGTTCCAAGGTACCCCCCGTGGGCCCTTCTATTACAAGGGCCCTTCTATAGAAGGGGCCCTTCTAATACAGGTTTTACGGTATATATCTGGTGGCCGAATTTGGGATTTTTTCAAAATTCAAATTTTCGTCTTACCTGATATAACTCTTTATCTTTTTGAATAATTTTTCGGTCCTTGTCAAGAACGATTTGTTTGGGCTTCTTTTTCGATTTCCTCCGATTATTATTATTATTTGCTTGTGATGGCTTTTTTGGTGACTCGCCCGTCTTCTTCTTCTTCTTCTGCTTGCCTGAAATTCGGATTTTTTAAAAATTGTATTTCTTCGAAAATTGCGTACAGGAGAACGCGTTTCCCATTTTTTATTGTTACCGTTTGTTCCAAGGAAAATTATAAAACACGATCAGAAATAAATCAAATAAATGTTGTGGATTTTTGATTTAAAGTCCACCTATTTCAATTTAAAAATAAAGACTTTGTTGGTTGGAATTCACGGAATTTTTGTTTTTTTGTCATGTGTAACCTAGAAAAAAAACAAGCAGAGAAATTCAAGAATACAGGAAACAATTCTCGGAAACTACTCATTTTCCGTGGTTATAAAAGAAAAAGAAAGTTTCAGAATTTTGGAAATTCGGAAATTATGAATTTTTAAATTCCTGAATTCCGAAAATTTTAAAACTTCTAATTTTTGAAATTTTGCATTTCTGAATTTCTGAATTTTTGATATTCTGATTTCTTGTTTTTCGGATTTCCGGGAGTTCAATTTTTTTGGATTGTGAGATTTTTTTCTGAATCTGAGAAACTTTGAAATTCATTTCGTTTAATTTCTGAATCTCGGAACTTCTGAATCTCGGAACTTCTGAATCTCGGAACTTCTGAATCTCGGAACTTCTGAATCTCGGAACTTCTGAATCTCGGAACTTCTGAAGTTCTGAATTTTTGAATTTCTGAAGTTCTAATTTTTCGAACTTTCCAAATTTTGAAAAATGTTCCGATTTCGGCAAATTTGGAATGAATACCTGAATTTTTTAATTTCTAAATATCTGAATTTCCGAGTTTCTGAATTTCCGAAGTTCCCATTTTTCTGAATATTTGAAATTCCAAAATTAAGGATTCCTCAATTCCTGAATTTCTAAATTTCTGAATTTGGAAATGATGAATTTTCGAACTTTTGAATTTTTGGATTTCTGAAATTCAGAATTCCAAAATCTCAAAATTCCGGAATTTCGAAAGTTCAGAACGCCAAAATTCAAGAAATTCGGAAATTCTGAATTTACAAATTCTTTTGAGATTCTTAACTTCCGGTTGTTCCAAAATTCTTAAAGGTGGGGGGACATTAAAAAAATAATGTTCTCGAAATTCCGTTCAAAGATGCCCCTCGAGGAGTTGAACTTGTGAGGGCGATGATTGAGGGTGCGGCGCCGCAACCGACTGAGCCACGCGGGCAAAGAGAAAGCGCACGCCCGATTGCATACATAAAGGCGAAGACGACAGCTGTACGCAGAGTGACATTAAGCGTTGTACACCGTGAGGGTAGAATGCATACTCTAGCTACAAAAAAACTACGAAAAATCTCCTGTCCCCCCACCTTTAATTTCTGGATATACGAATTTTTGAATTCCTAGAATCTGAGAGTTGGAAATTTATTTTTGGATTCTGGATTTTTCCAATTTAAAAAATTCACACAAAAATAAGAAAAAAAATTTTTATAGAGTATGAAAAAGGGGAAATGAACAAAATTTAGAAAAAAAAAAAGAAAGCTGCCATATATATTATTTCGAGAGAGGAGGGAAAGATGGAAGAAGGGAGATGAGGAGGAGGAGGAGGATTTGAAAAAAAACAAAATTAAAAATCAAAAAAAAAAAAAAAAGAACTGTGACTAGGGGAAAAAGAGAGAGAGGGTGAGAGAGTGAGAGGGAAGAGAGTGGGAAGAGAGAAAAAGAGAAAGAGAGAAGGCAAAGCGTATTTAGAGACCTTTCAAGGGGGGATTCGGGGATTTGGGATTTGGGATTGTGGGCGGAGATATTTATGGTTTTTTTATAGATGTTTCGGGGGAAAAAACTGAAATTTTGTTTTGTGGGCGGGGCTACTACACGGAGTGAGGGCCAAGTGGGCGGGGCCTAAATAAATAGGTGTGTTACGATAGATATCAAATAAATAAGAGAGAGAGGACAAAAAAGTGATCCTAAATTTTTTTAGGGGGAGAAGGGGCTGGGTTTTCAGATTTTTTGAAGAACATTTCAGTGGGTATTGTGTAAGTACGCTCCACGGATAAATTGGTGAAAAAAGAAGAAGAAGAGGAAGCTCTCAGGAAAAAGAGAATTATTTATATTTATGGTTTTTTTATAGATGCATATACTCGGTGGATTGGAAAAAAAAGACAGATAGGGATTAGGGAGAGATAAAGAGTGAATGAGAGCGATTAGAGAAGAAAGAGATTTTTTTCCAAACAAAAAATATTTTTAAAAAGAACAATTTCTTGAAAAAAGAAGAAAGAAGCAAAAGATACACACAGTTTTTTGGGGTGGGGGAGTTTAGGGCAAAAAATAGGTAGCGTGGAAAAATGAAAATTTTTGGAATAGTAAAAATTTGCAAATTCCCGCCAAAACAGTTCTCTTTAGTACAATCCACATCCACGTAGATTGTTGGCAATGATGACGTCAGTGACGGCGTCGAAAACGAATTGAATGTTGGTCGTGTCGGTGGCGCATGTCATGTGACAGTAGATTTCCTGGAAAATAAGAATAGTTTGAATTTTTTTTAAACTTTGTTCGAAAATTCCAAAAATTGGATGGCTTCAGCAATTTTCTGAATTTTTAAAAATCAGTCGATTTACGCCCTTTCGGGGCTGGATCTCCTGGCCTCCGGTCGCTCTCCATCATCTCCTTTCAGCCCAACACCCTTTTGTGTGGTGAAACCAAGGAACGTCTCCAGAAGACTTAAAAATCAAAATTTCGAAAAACCAAACGTTCTGGCATTAACTAAGACACAATTGTGATCTATCTGTCCAGGTTTCAGCTTGATCGGTCAACTTTGAATGGATGATAAGGTGCGCTACATACATACGCACATACAGAATCTGGTGAATGTTATTAGAAATGATAACCGCCTTGAAGTTTGACCCAATTTATATCAGTTACTGTGAATGATATATACAATACATTGTCAATTAACAAAATGTTACTGATATTATGATAAGCATTTAATCAGTTTAACACTTTTTGATATCTTTTACAGAAAATGCGCTATACGGGTTTGAAGTTAGCAGGTCGTTCTGAGCTACGCCGAAGCAGCAGCTGTCAACTTTAAGCCTATATATCTCGTTTCCTGTAAACGATATCAAAAAGATATTAAATGATAAAATATTTTCAATAACATGATAAATCTTTTATCAGTTGACGACTTTTTGATATCTTCAACAAGAGCCTAGATAAATTAAGTCAAAGTTAGCAGATCCAAAAGCAATTTTTTCGATTCCAAAAAGAAAAAAAAACAATTTTTACCTTATTCGCCGACTTGTTCTTGGCCTCAAATTGTGCTTGAATGTAGGCGGATGCTTCGTGATAGTCTTGTCGTCCTGAAACTTTTTCAAAAAGTGAATTTGGGGAACAACAAGTTAAACAAAGTTGTGTTCTAAGCTTCCGAAATCTGGAAAACTCGAAGTTTGAGTTCTTTGAAATTAGGTGTCCAGAATCCAAAAATTCAGAACCGTTCAGCTCCCAAAATTCCGAAATTCCAGAATAGTTGAGTTCCAGAATTTCGAAAATTCCAAAACTTTCGAAAAATCAAAAATCTTGAAGTTCAGAATCGCAAAACTTTTGATAATCGGAACCGTTGCAAATTTCAAAAGCACCACTTTTTTTAATTCCAAAAAAATTCCCTTCTTTAAAACTTTACCTGAATACTCTGGGAAGCAAATCGTCAGTGGGCTCTTCTTGATTTTCTCCTCAAACAAATCCTTCTTGTTCAGGAACAAAATGATCGACGTGTCGGTGAACCATTTGTTGTTGCAAATCGAATCAAACAGCTTCAGCGATTCGTGCATTCGGTTCTGAAACTTTTTTTTTGAATAATTGGAGCCGACTCGAAATTTAACTGCCTATGAACGTTAGAATCCACAACCCTGTTTTTTTTATCATGTTTATCTTGGTTCCTGTAAAAGATATCAAAAAATGGTCAACTGGTAAAATGTTTATCATAATATCAGCAATATTTTATCAGTTGAGCATGTTTTGTTATCTTTTACAAAAACCGAGATAAACTGGGTCAAAGTTAAGAGAGAGACGCAGGCGATCACCAACTCTAGCTGCGCCCTCCTTAACTTTGAGCCAAATTATCTCGGTTCTTATCAAAGATATCAAAAAAATGGTCAACTGACAAATTGTTTATGATCGAATGATAAACATTTTATGAGTTGACATCTTTTAAATATCTTCTGATTGAACCAAGATAAAATGGGTCAAAGTGGGGGTTCTTCTAATACAAGTTCTACGGTGACCTATAAAAATCCTTGGCCACCAGAGTAACGAAACGACAAAAACAAACCGTCGTCTCATCCTCATGCAACACTTGATCGTATTCAGACATGGCAACGCAGAAAATGATGGCAGTGACGTCTTCAAAACAGTGAATCCACTTCTTCCTTTCCGATCGCTGACCTCCCACATCGAACAATCTGGAAAAGAAAAGTTTTTTTGAAAAAAAAAACAGTCGCTTTTAGAGTCTGAAGTGTCAAAATACAAAATCTTAAAAAATTTTTAAACCTTCTAAATTTCCAGTTTCTTTCATCTTTCAGTTTTCTGAAATTTGAAATTCATATTTTTCAAAATTTTGTTTTTAATGCTCTCGAATTCGGAAACTCCAGATATTCAGATTTCTGGAACTTCAAATTCCCTTTTCATTGAAAACGCAAAAACTCACTTGAAATTGAGATTCTTAAATGTGAAGTGAACTTCAACAATACCAGTGGTTTTGACACGAGTTCGAAGAATATCCTGTTCCGTTGGCTGATACGACGCCTCACCTAATCGTTCTAGATCGTCGAGGAAACTGAAGAACAAAGAAATAGTTGTTGTTATTTTAATGAAATTATGAAAATCCACAGTTTTCTATTCAATTCAGCAAAAGAACCAAGTTTCTATGATGATTTTGAGCAGAGTTGTGAGCGTTTGAAGTATTGCGCATGAGAGACGCAAGCAGCGAGACTCTCTCGTTTCTCTGCGTCTCCTCCCCCTCGCGCATACAATGACTCTTCGAACGCGCATAACTCGGCTCAAAATCATCGTAGAAACTCGATTTTTTCAGAGTTTTGATCCAATTTTTTTTCTGTTTTAAACTGAAACTCACTATTTAGCCGAATCGTTCAATTGATACTCGTTGCTCCTCGAGAAGCAGTCCTGTACACCAGCATCGCTCCACAGTCGTTTCATCGATGAAAGAAGCTCCTCGGAGAATGGTTCCGTGTCTTCCATTCGAGCAACAACGTCCATTACTAATTTTGCGTCTACCTGGAAAAGAAATTGGGTTTAAAGGCGCATAGATCAAATTTAAAAAAACAATTCTTCGAAAGTGTGTCATGATTATACTCATTCGAAAGCCCTTGAAGTGCTATTTTCAAAAATTTGGATAAAGTTTAAAAATTACAATTTTGAACCAAGATACGGCAATTTTAAAGTCAGATCCCTCTTGTTCTAGGGAAAAACAAATTCTGCCCAATTTAAAACTCGAAATTCGATCCAGTTTTCTTTTTTCCCTAAATTGTCCATTCTCAGTTCCGAAGGAAAAAAATGTGTCTCAAATTTCATGGGGGCAATTTTGTTTTCAGGTCAATTTTCAGCTCAAAAATAGAAATTGAATAAATTTAGGGGAGTTCGAAAATGACAGATAAATGTCTTGGGAAAATAAAGGTTTTCCGAAACTTCCAAAATCTGAAAAAAAACCAGAAATTGAAAAAATTCCAACACTCGGATTTTTAGAATTTCAAAATTCCAAAATCTCAAAATCTCAAAATCTCAAAAATTCTAAAATCCCTCATTCTTTCCTCAACTACTTTTAGTTCTGATTTCGCAGAGGTTCTTCTTCTTCTTCTTATTCCATTTTTTCTCCTTCTGCTCCAACTCAACGTCTTCTGACGGCGACGTCGTCAGAAGCTCCTGAGGGAATTGAAATGGAGCAGAATGAGTTGGAAAAAAAGAGGAGAAAGGAGAAGGAAGAAAAATGTAGAAGAAATGAATGAATGGAAATTTCTAGAATGGGTGGTTGCACAAAAAACTGATTTTCCAAAACTACCGTATCTCACTATCAGTTAGAAAATAATCCAAATTCAATGACAACCAGGTTTTTTGAAATTGTCAGATTTTGTTTTAAAATGTTAACTTTTCAAAATTCTCCAATATCCTACCTCTCGTTCGCCGGCTCCAAATGAAACGCCTAAATTGCTCATGGCACGAAGAATAGCGACCAGCGATTGAACGGTATTACTGTAGACGACCGGCTTGTACTGTTTGTAGTCTTCGGCTGTGAATCCAGACTCGTGGATAATTCTGAAACAAAGTATGTTGGATTTTTTGAAGTACGCAAATTTTTGGATTCTTTGCATTCAGTTTTCATACTTTGTTCCCTACTATTTCCTTTGATTTTTCATATATTTTTTTTTCTTAAGAATACAGTTTTTCTAGAATTTTGTCAAAATCTGAAAATTCTGAATTTTCTACACCAATCTGTGCAAAAACCAATTTTCTACGACTATTTTGAGCCAAGTTATGAGCGTTCGTAGTATTGAGCATGAGAGACGCAGACAGCGAGATTCTCTCGTTTCTCCGTGTCTCTCACTCTCTCTCTCTCGCAAAGTTTTTTTCAAATGACCTTAACTCGGCTCAAAATTGTCGTAGAGGTTTCGTTTTTGTTGGGTTTTGTCACAAATTTTTCATATTTTTCGATTCTACAGTTGAAAATTTTAGTTAATAAAATTTTTAAAATTTTGAAAAAATTGGAGTGGTAAAAAGGCCTGGAAAGGAGAATAAAGATACTTTTTTTAAATCGTTTTGGCTGGCCTGGACAATTAAAATTTAAAAATTCGGTCGAAAAATCCAAATTTCCTAGTTTTCTAGTCTATTGCACTTTGAGCTCAATTATCTCGGTTCCCTTAAAGGATATTAAAAATTGGTCAACTGATAAAATGTTTATCATATCATCACCTACATTTTATTAATTAACAATTTTGTTAGACCTTTTATAGGAATCGAGATAATTAAGCTCAAAGTGCAGATGTAGGTTGAGATACACGAACGCACTTTACCGACTGGCAACTTTGAGCTCGATTATCTCGATTCCTATAAGAGATATCAAAACGTTGTCAAAAAATAAAATGTTAAAGTTTTATCAGAAACATTTCGCTAGTTAATTACTTT
This sequence comes from Caenorhabditis briggsae, assembly GCF_000004555.2. Classification (NCBI taxonomy): domain Eukaryota; kingdom Metazoa; phylum Nematoda; class Chromadorea; order Rhabditida; family Rhabditidae; genus Caenorhabditis; species Caenorhabditis briggsae. The sequence goes on from NW_025543493.1 coordinate 18,921, forward strand.
TTGACAGCTTCCACAGAAATCGAGATAATTGAGCTCAAAGTGCAACGCTGTTGTTTCTTGTACATTTCTAGTTTGGTGGCCTAGGAAACTCTTTAAAAAAAAGACTCACTTCATCTGTTTGACAATTGTCGATTTTCCAGACTCTCCAGCACCGAGAAGCAACAATTTGATGTCCTTTGCCGCTTGCATTCCGTCCTCTTTCAGATTTTTCTCAATCATTCGAGACCGCTCGAGCGCGGCTCGCTCTTCCTGTGACATTGTACAACCCATGATTGCTGTGCGGGTTTAGGGTCGATTGGGTTACTGTAGGTGGCGACTACTGTAGATGTGATTGCTCTCGACTACTGTAGTTTTGTGTTGTTGGTCCTCACAAGTGGGAAGAGAGGGGAGAAGGAGAGCAGACACACCACCCACCCTTCTTCTCACTTCGTCTTCTGTGTGCTCTGCCTCTTCTAGAATCGGCCGTAGCGCAGAGCTACAAATAAATTTGTAATTGATGGCCTAGAAATCCCAAATTCGGCCACACGTCACATCCGTAAAAAAGGTAAAAAGTTATATACAAAAAAAAGAAGAAATAAAAAATTTTTTGGAGCAATGAAGCATGACAAGAATTTCTAGAAAAAAAGTAAAGTAACATAAAAGAGAGAGAATGAGAGAGAGAGAGAGAGAGAGAGAGAAAAGAAGAAAAAAAAGTCTTGGAATGCAAAAAGGATGTGCTCTTCTTATTCTTTTCTTCTTCTCGGGGCGGTCCCCCTTAGTTGGAAAAGAAGAAGAAGAAGAAGAGTTTTTGGGTAATGGGAAGGAAAAAAAAGAAGAAGACATATAATATATATTGGGGGGGGGGGGGGGATGATGATGACAAATGTTGATGAATTTTTTTAGAAGAAAAGGAGTAGCTAGGGGTTACTCCGATTTTTCCGAAAATTTCAATTTCTGGCGGCCTTGAGGACAAAAAGAGCGCCGCGCGGAAATTGAAATACAGGTAGATCAAAAATTTCAAAATCCATAATTTTGAAAAATTTGAGATTTTTAGATTTCTAGAATCCCAGATCACTAGACTTCAAGATTCCAGAATTCTATGATTCTCAAATTCTTAGATTCCAAGATTCCAAGATTCCAAGTTTCTTAGATTTCAGTATCTTGAAATTCTAGAATCCCGGAATGCTTAGATTTTTAGATCCTTAAAATTTAAGGTTCGAATTCTTGGATTCTTAGATTTTAAGATTCCAAGACTCCAGGATCCTAGGATTCTTAGGTTCTAGGATCCTGAAATTCCGAGAATCCCAGATTCCAAGATTCTGAAATTGAAAAGCCAAGGAAAAATGCAGCTGATTTAAAATAAAAAGAATTAAGATCTGCAGGCTGTACAGTACCCCTTCCACATTCCACCTGCTTCTCAACTGCCAAGTTAGATGTGCAGGTAAAAAAGAGGGTACCGTAATGGAATAGAAGAAACACCTGTTAGCCAATTCTAGGTCAAAGGTCCCCCTCTTCTCTAAAGACGCAGGGATAATTTGCAGAAGAAGAAGAAGAAGGCGGGCAAACGGGAAAAGAAGAAGACGTCGTCGTCGACGACGCCATCTTTTCCGAGGACCGCTCTCGTCTAACGGAGAAGAACTAGACGACGTCGGAGAGCACGCGAGAGAGTGTGAGCAGAGAAAAGAGAGAGAGAGAGAGAGAGAGAGAGAGAGAGGAGGCTAGCCTAGCGGGGAGCGGAGGAGAGAAGGTCATGGGCACAGAGAGAAACGACACGGAAAATAAGAAGAAGGAAGGCCCTCTGTGTGGCAGAATGTGCAAGCCGGGACCCCTCTGTGTGTGCATGTGTGCTCCGCGAGCTCCCCAGAGGGACTAGAGGGACAGACCCCTCCGCCGCCGCTGCGCGTCGCGTGTCAATTCGAATTTTAAATCATGATCATCATCAGAAGGCACAGCAGCGAAGGAACACGAACGATAGTCGACGCTTTTTGGGATTTCCCAATTTATGAAAAAAAAATTATTCGGCGCGAAATTCAAAAATTCAAAGGCTTCAAAAGCTGAAAAATTGTAAACCGGAACTTTCGAGACTCTTTTAGTCGGAAAGGTTGAAAAATGCTCCGTGGGGGCCGTTGGCTCACAATTCTTCATCAAAAATGCATTGGCTCGAGGGGGGGGGGGGGGAGGGGGAGATACGGATTTCTTCGATTTTCCCCCCATTTTCTTGGTCAACACGTATAGGCAGGAGAAGAAGAAGAAGGAAAATAAAAAGAAAAGGAACAAGTAGACATCAAAGACAAATAAAAAATGAAATCGATGAAAGTTTTTTCTTCTTCTAGAGAGATCTTTGAGAATGGCCTAGAAATCTCTTAGGTGGGGCCGAAAAATACAAAATCGCAGAATTCGACTGAAAATGATTTGGTGGCCTAGAAACCCCCCTAGAAGGCCTAGAACCCAAAAATTGCGGATTTTTTGCTCCGGAAGACTTGATGGCCTAGAAACTGGAGACCAAAACCGCGGTGGCCTAGAAATCCCTAATCACGTCTCTGCTTCAAAAGATTTGGTGGCCTGGAAACCTCTTAGACGACCTAGGTATCAAGAAAAAAGAGTTTGGCTCCAAATGGCCTTCCGAAAGGCCTGGAACATCAAAATCCCAAGTCTGGGGTTCTTAAGGCATGTGGCCTAGAAATTGCAAGTCTCTGGTCCCTGCTGATCTAGTAGAGACCTCGAAGGGGGCCTAGAAAATCCCTAAATGTCTAGAAAAAACTTTTCAGAAGATCTAGGAACCACTGATCTGTTGATCAAAACTTTGGTGGCCTAGAAACCCCCGGTGTCCTCAAAGACAAGGCTATAACAGACGGAATAAATCAGGGATCGAGAACTTTCGAAAAAATCGAAAATCGGGAAAACGATGTGTCACATACACAGAGACGGAAAAAAAAACATATGCACATCATCTCGATCCATTTTCACAAAAAAAAGAAGAAGAAGAAGAAAAGAGCATCTTGAGAGCATATGTGGGGATGCTGATGGGTGTGACATACGGAGAAGAAGAAGAAGAAGAGGGTATTAAGGGGAAGAAGAAGGAATTCTGGAAAAAATCATAGCGTGTGAGGGGGGGGGGCACTGTCATCCTCGTGGTACTCCATTTTTGGGGAAGAAGAAGGGGAAGACAGTCTCTTCTCAAAAAGATGGAAGAGCCTAATTGGCACCGTTTAGAGAGGGAAAGCGACTTGTGTTACATTTTACAGGCTACGGTAGAAACTGGAAGCAATTTTTGGCACCAAAAATATGGAACAGGAAATATGGAAGAGGAAAAGTTAGGCTAAAAAAAGATCAACAAAAAAATCAAGGTTAAATATCCCGGGTCGTCGCAAAAATCCTCAATTTTCCCTCTTTCTTTTTGAGGAGCGACAAAAAACGAAGAAGAAGAAGAAAAGGTGTCTATATCGTATCTATTTACTCAATCCCTGGCCCTAAGCCGCCGACCGCCCCCACTCTCTTCTCTTTTTTTTAAAGACTCCTTTGTGGATATATATTTATATTTATAAAAATAAAAAATTTTTTGGGGATAATTTAAATTAAAACTGCCGGCCAGGGAAATCGAACTCGCGGCCTCTTGCGCCAAGGGCGCGCGCGTAAGCCGCTGCGCCACGGACCACCAAGAAAGAGATAAGGTCGCAAGGCGTAGATAACAAGGCGGGTAACCAAGAAAGTTGGCTGGCGTGTTGTTGGCGCATCAGAATCGATTTTTGTACAAAAGAAGAAGAAAACAGTTTGCTCTGGAAGAGGGCTAGACGGCTAGAGAAGTGTTGGAGACTCAGAGAAGGAACAGATGTAGAGGGGGAAAGAAGAAAACACCACTTTATGGAAAATATTAGATGAAGACGAAGAAGGGGGGAAGAAGAAGACGAACTAACGGAGGGCGCCTAGGAGAAGTGAGAAACGTAAATTTCGCAAAAGCTCAATCAAAAAATTTGGGCTTAAAACTAGCTTAAAATCGGTCTAAAATAGGCTTGAAAACGCCCAAAATGAGCCACAAAATCGATAGAAAAATGAAGGGAAAAATGGGAAAAAATTGTGTGAAAATTTGCCGGTGAAAATTTTTTTTTGGTAGATCAAATTTTTTTTTAAAATTTTAAGTTTTGAAAATTAGGTTGAAAAATTTTTCTCCCTAATTCCAGAGACGATGTCTAGACAAAATTATAATGACATGTTGTAGTCACCGCCGCCGTTTTTCCCGCATCAAATTCAAATCGGGCAATTCAAATCACCAGGTTCGCTAGAGCGCACTTTCAATGAGTGACGCGCGCGAAAATCGTAAATTTTTCACTTTTTTGATGGGTGGTGGGGGTCGTTCAAAAATCAGATAATTATCCGGGGAAGAGAAGAGGACCATTATAAGGAGCGGTTATGTATGGAGAGAGCGGGGGGGGGGGGGGGGATAAGAGAAGAATGTGTGTAGACGTCGCGTCGCTCGACACGAGCCATTCATTTCGGGTTCTCTTCTTCTTCTTCAACACAGAAATGAGACTTGTCTCGGGGGCACATACACAAGAAGAGGAAGAAGAAGAAGAAGAAGAAGCGACGACGGCAGAAGGGCCCCCGCTGCTAGGCAAAAGAGTTGCGGTGACGAGAGAGAGAGTGTGGCTAGTGAAGAGACGCTGACATTGAGCGCGCGGCAAGAGAGTGTGCAGAGTGAGGAGGGTGGGCGAGACAGAAAAGTGTTTGTGTCTCTTTGTGCTGCTGGCTGGCTGCGGGGTTGTGCCAATCGATTTGGGCTCTCTCTCTCTCTTTTCTCTCCGTGTTGCGGGGGCTTTCTACACAAATAATGCCATAATTCTCCCTCTTCGTCGCACACGCAAATGTCTCTGCGTCTCTCGTTGTGAGCGCGCGAAGACGCTCACGCCTTCTAGAATGTGTAGCGGGCTCCGAGAGCCTCTCTCCTCTGAAAACAGCCAGCCAGCGTTCTTGGTTTCTTCTTTTGGAGAAGACCATATACGGCTAGCTAGAGAAGGCACCGCCATTTCACTCAATTATAATGGAAAACGATGATGGAGGGTTTAATGAGTGGTGGATGGAGATGGGGATAAATAATTTTTTTAATGATCAGTAGGAAAAAGTAAAAAATAAAACGTTTTTTTAAAGTGGAGAGAAGTTTCTGGAAAGTTTAGAAAAGGTGAATATTAGCATTTCAGAAGAGCGATTCTAAGATTCGCAGCAACCTCCAAAAAATCCAAAAATTTCAAATATTTTTTTAATTCTGATTTTCATTTTGCAGATTTCAGGATCTTCTAGATTTCGAATTATGGAATATCAAAAATTGTATTTTTGACAAAATTTAAGACAATTTTTTTGTTTTTACAAGTGTATATGAACCAAAATTTTGGATTTTAATATTTTGCAAAAAAAGAATAGCAGAAAAAAATATGAAATCTGGGGATTTGTAGGAAAAAAAAGAGAAAATTTGAAATTCTAAAATATGAAAACTTGAAATTAAGAGAATTGAAAATCGGGAGGAGAGAAAAAATAGACGCAACGGAATTCTTAAATCTGGAAATTTTTTTGGGATTTTAAGAATCTTCGAAGATCCTGAAAATCTGGAGATGTCGAAAATCGGAAATTGTTCAGAAAATTGTTAGAAGTTCGGAAAAGATTCTTATATTCTGAGATTCCGAAATTCTGAATTTCTGGATTTCTGGATTTCTGGTCTTCAGAATCTCCAAAATTTGGAAATTCAGAAATTCAGAATTTTAGAGTTTCAGAATTTCAGAAATTTTGAAAATTTCTGAAATTCTTTTTTGAGACCCTTCAGCTTCTAAGACCCTGATTTTTCAAAAATTAAATCCAAAAATTCCAGTTTTCTAGAAAGACAAATTTTGAATGAAATTGCAGAACAAAACTTGAGATTCTCACTACTTTTTTTTTGAAAATCTTATTTTCGGTAGTTTTCGAGATTTTTGAATATCTCAAATTCTCCGAAATTCGAGAAACCCCTAATTTTGGAGGATTCTGATTCTGCAACCCTCGAATGCAAGGATTACGTAAAAAGGAAATGAATAAGATTGCGGCCAAGGTTTTCCGGTAAAACCAGATTTGAATAATTTATAGATCAATAATTGGTAGTACCTCCTGTACAAACAAATACATAGTAGGTAAACGAATAAAAATAAATACATAAGGCTATATTCATAAAGATTTACCTTGCAAAATCTGAAAATCGTTAACACTTCAATTTTGAGTCAGTTTATCTTGGAAAGAGGGGAGTAGACAACTTTGAAATCCTACAAAAGTGATTTAGCCTATTTCAACTTTTCTGAAAATCGCAAAGTATACTAAACATAATTAGTGCTTCATTTTTGTAATTGACAACTTTTTTGCCAAATTCCATTCTGAAGAGATATACCGTTTGTAACTAAGAAAGTGAAAAAAAACAAACTTTGTTGGAATTTTACGAAAAAGTTTATAATTGCAAAAATGAAGCTCTATTTTTGTATAGTACACTCTCAAATTTTGAGACCAATCGAAAAATGTGGAACTACTTTTGTAGATCTTCAAAGTTGACTATTTTTCACTTCAAAAAGGCCAGAGTCAATTTTATAGAGTAGAAGATTTCAGACGATTTTAATCAAAGAAAGTGGTTGGTTTTTGAGTTGGAGAGTTGAAGAATGCAATTTCGCTCTAATGCGAAGAAAGATTTTTTTGGGGAGGTCGAAGAACTTTCGGAAAGGACATGCTTTTGTTGAAATTGGTAGGAACAATTCAGAAAGCCTCAAAATTTAGAATCTTTAAATTCAGGGGAGTTTTGACTGAAATTCAGGAAATGCAGAAATTTAAAAAAAAACCCAGAAGTTGAAAATCGAAAACCGAGAAATCCGGTAATTCAGAAATTTGGGAATTCAAAAAAAATCCTTCAGAATTTCAGAGTTTCAGAATTTCGGAATTTTAGAATTTCAGAATTTCAGAATTTCAGCGACTTGCAGAAATAATAATAGGCTACTAGTCGTTAAATATATCTTATCCCAAAAAAAACTGCTTCCCCCATTTTTCTGCTTTTTTCTGCTCCTCCATCAGACAATATATATACTTCCGGAAACAGCAGTTCATTCGGAAGTATTCAGAAGAAGAATTCATCATTCACGTCTTCTGAATTTCGAATTCTGAATATCCCCCTCATTTTGATTTACATAATGGCATTTCTGATTTCTCCGTTTTTTTTCGTTCAAAAAATCTTCCAAAAATATTGGATTATTTGTGTTTTTGGGGAGAACATTTCAATGATGTCATGACTGGATTTTTGTTTGGGTTTCTGGAAATTCTGAAATCCTTCAAATTCTAACCTTCTTCACCAAATTCCGGAATTTTTTGCTATTCTAAAAATTTGTGATTTTGAAAACTGAGTTTCTGAATTTTCGAAATTCCGAAGAATTACAAAAATTTCCAGAAAATCGGGAGGAAAGTTAGAATTTGAAGGAGTTAATGATATCAGAATTTGAGAAAATTTAATATCAGATTTTCAAAATTTCGAAATTCAGAAATTACATGATTTTTTTCCGAAAATTTCAAAATTTTCCAATTTAAGATGAATCGGTTTTTTGTGACTTCTTATTTTCTGAATTTTCGAACTTCAAAGTTTCGGAATTTCCATTTTTTCAAATTTCTGGAATTCATGAATCGTATGATTGTGATATTCGGAAATTCTGGAAACATTCGAAACATCAGAACATCCAAAAATTAATTGGAAGTTCCAAAAATCGAAATATCAGAAATTTGAAAAACGCCAAAAAATTATAAGTTCCAAAAAAATGAAATTCGTTAAATTTTGAGATTCTCTCAAAATCTCACGTTTTTTCAAATTCAAAATCCGAGAATTTCATAATTTCAGAAACTTCTAATCTGAGAATCTCAGAAACTCAGAATCTCAGAATCTCAAAATCTCTGAATCTCAGGATCTCAGAATTTCAGAATTTCAGAATCTCTGAATCTCAGAATTTCAGAATCTCTGAATCTCTGAATCTCAGAATCTCTGAATCTCAGAATCTCAGAATTTCAGAATCTCTGAATCTCTGAATCTCTGAACCTCAGAATCTCAGAATCTCTGAATCTCTGAACCTCAGAATCTCAGAATCTCAGAATCTCAGAATCTCAGAATCTCAGAATCTCAGAATCTCAGAATCTCAGAATCTCAGAATCTCAGAATCTCAGAATCTCAGAATCTCAGAATCTCAGAATCTCAGAATCTCAGAATCTCAGAATCTCTGAATCTCTGAATCTCAGAATCTCAGAATCTCAGAATCTCAGAATCTCAGAATCTCAGAATCTCAGAATCTCAGAATCTCAGAATCTCAGAATCTCAGAATCTCAGAATCTCTGAATCTCAGAATTTCAGAATCTCTGAATCTCAGAATCTCTGAACCTCAGAATCTCAGAATCTCTGAATCTCTGAATCTCAGAATCTCTGAATCTCTGAATCTCAGAATCTCAGAATCTCAGAATCTCAGAATCTCAGAATCTCAGAATCTCAGAATCTCAGAATCTCTGAATCTCAGAATTTCAGAATCTCTGAATCTCAGAATCTCTGAACCTCAGAATCTCAGAATCTCTGAATCTCTGAATCTCAGAATCTCTGAATCTCTGAATCTCAGAATCTCAGAATCTCAGAATCTCAGAATCTCAGAATCTCAGAATCTCTGAATCTCAGAATCTCAGAATCTCAGAATCTCTGAATCTCAGAATCTCAGAATCTCTGAATCTCTGAATCTCTGAATCTCAGAATCTCAGAATCTCAGGATCTCAGAATTTCAGGATCTCAGAATCTCACAATTTCTGAATCCTAGAATCTTCAGGTTTTGAATGCCTGGAATCCTGGAATAATTAAAATCCTGGAATCGTAAAATCCTGGAAACCAGGAATCTTAAAATTCTGGAATCGCCGAAATCTATGATTGTTCATGGAACTCTGAAATCTGGAACATGGAATCGAAGAGTATAGAGATCGTTCTCAAGAATCTCAATTCCTCTAATCTAGTACCAGTGTGCCTTATCGACAAAAATTTTCCGATTTTGTCGACAAATTTACTTGACAAATTATCGATAAATTTGTCGATAAAAAACGATAAAATTTTGTCAATCAATTGTCGACAAATTATCGGTAAATTTGTCGAAAGTAATTTATCGACAAAATTTTGTTGACAAATTGTCTATAAATTTGTTGTTTTTTTGTCGATAAATTTGTCGAAGGGGGCAAAAAATTGCCATTGACCGCCGGAATTACTTGTGAAAAATCGTATCTCATCTTTTTTTTTCTAGGTCATCTGACCTGGTGTCCTAATTTTTCCAACATGAATTTTCTAGGCCACCAAACTTTTTGACCTGAAAATGATTTGATTTTATCATGGTGTGTTTTTAAGCCATTTTAACATGGTGGCCTAACTTTCGTAAATTGAGTTTTCTAGGCCACCAACTTTTTTGGCCTAGAAATGGTCAGATATTCATCTGGTATGTTTTNTAGGCCATTTTTACATGGTGGCCTTNNAGAAAACNCAACGGNNNAAAGTTAGGCCACCATGTTAAAATGACCTAAAAACACACCAGGTGAACATCAGATCATTTCTAAGCTAAAAAGAATCGTGGCCTAGAAAATTCATGTTGTGAAAGTGGGGCCACCAAGCCAGATAGCCTATAAAGTTTGCCTGGGTAAGTTCTTCCATCATTCTAGAAGTCCTTGGAAAAAATGGTAACGATACGATTTCTTACAAGTAATTCCTGCGGTTAATAGCAATTTTTGTCGACAAATTGTCGATAAATGTTGTTTTTATCGACAATTTGTCGGTAATTTTCCGATAAATTTACCGGTAAATTTGTCGATAAATTTGTCGAAAAGGGCGTTTGTCGATAATTTGATCGGCCTCGTGAGGGGCATTTTTCTGAGTCTTTCATGTCCTGCCCTCGTTTTATTACACCTGATCAATAAACAAAATTAAAAAGGCTCTAGTACCATCACAAGGAAAAAAGGAAAAGAAGAAGAAGAAGCTTAACCTAAAAGCACTGAGTGGGCGAAAAAGAAGAAGAAGAAGAAGAAAAAGGAGGAAAACCCGAATGAATAATGGGGGTCCTTCTCGTCCTAAAAAGGTGGAGAGATGGTGAGGAAGGGGGGAAGAATGTAACATTGTTTAGTGGGTTCTTCTCCTTCTTCTTCTTTTTTCTGCACTCTTTTCCCTTTTCCCTATTCTAGAAGGAGCAGTCCATTACACTGTGAGCTCCCCCTTCTTCTTCTTCTTCTTCTTCTTCCTCAAAAGGTTTCAATGTTTCAAAATAGGAAAAGAAGAAGAAGAAGAGAAATAAGTGCTAATTGGATACTATGGAGGGACAGAAATGGCACATTTTCTCGTTCTCTCTCTCACTCACTCTTTTCGCCACAAATTGAAATTTGACGACATTGATGATGGAGAGAATTGGAAGAAAAGGATTAGTGGGTTCGATGGACGATGGCGATTTGTGATTGTTGGTTGCAAATCCAGGTACAATTCGATGGGGGAGAGGGACCAAAAGAAAAGGGAAATTACCCTTTGAAGAACGAGTCTGTTAGCTTATCTGGGAACCGAGAACAGACTCGTTTAGCATTGACTAGGTGGGAAACGCTTCAATAATCAAGATTCAACTTTAGGCTAATTTACCTCGGCTCCCATAAGAGATATTAAAAATTTGTTAACTGATAAAATGTTAGTGATAATATGGTAAACATTTTATCACTTGACAGATTCTTGATATAAGACGGTTGAAATTTGAAGAATTTTTTTCGCAAGTATAGAAATAGCTCGAATTGATGATTTCCTGTACCATGTATTATTTATTTCAGTTTCACCAGATTTCTGAATTTTCTGTACAAAAATTGTAAATATTCCAGAAATTAGTCAAAGTTATAGAAAATGTTTATTTGATGGACCTGAAAATGATATTGAACAAAAAAATAGATGGACAAATTAAAATTGGACAGTGTAGACAGTTGGGACAGTGTGGATAGTGTAGTTGTAGTTTGCTCAAATCCAGGTGACAACCAATCTTCCTGCATTTTGAACTTTTCGTTGCTCTGTGCATTATTTTTTTCTAGAGGTACAGAATCGGTTCGCCTCCCGATTTTGTACTTTTTCAAAGGAAAAAGAGGTCACGCCAAATTCAAGTATTATTTGAATTGTGCCACGAGTTACAAAATCGGTAGGCAAACCCATTCTGTACCTAATGAAACAATTCAAATTTTTTCTGATTTCACCTGTCTTTTTGTGGATTTTGAAACATTTCTCATGAGATCCGATTTTAGACAAATTTTTTGATCGACATCAACTTCTACAATACGCTTTTCCGGGTGAGAATAAATTCGGTTCTTCAAACTGATATAAATTCTTGGTTTTGATGATTTTATTGTTTCGAAAAAATCAATAATTTGACAGAATAACTGTAGACGCTTTGATGGTTCTTAATGTTAACGCCGGATTGAATGCCATATAGAATCATA
>NW_025543494.1:0-2576 GCF_000004555.2 Caenorhabditis briggsae
TTACTAGTTAGCCACTTTTTGATATCTTTCACAGAAAATGAGATATATAGGCTCAAAGTGGACGATCCGGGTGTCGTTCTATTAGAGGTTTTACGGTATTTAGAGGAAGAGGAGGAAGTGTGGGTGGAGAACGGATCACTAGAAAGTAGACAGGATGAAGTAGAGAAATATTGTTAAATTTGGATGTCTGGAATTTGAATCTGGAATGAATCTGGAATTTGAAGTACTAGACTTTTGAAAATAAAATAAGATTTTTTTAGAATTAGAAGAACGATTTTTAGATGATAACTGTGCCAAAATGTGTTAAAGTTTACTTTTTCTAGTTCGAAACAATCAATTTTGGGTGTCTGGAAAACTACCGTAAATGCTATAATATTAGGTTGGCGGGAAAGTCTTTGTCACTTTTTCAATAGTTTATTTCTCAAAGAAAAAATAACCGAATAATTAATTATATTGTCCATCATTATCAACAACATGTCTCCAACGTTCCCTCAATTTATGGATTCCATTGCGGTGGAATCCAGCCGGGCGTGAGGCAAAGTATTGTTTGAGTGCCGCTTCGACCGCTCCACGGGAATTGAAGCTTCTTCCTTCGAAGGCACGTGTCATATCGCCAAATAACCAATAGTCGGAAGGAGCAAGATCAGGAGAATACGGGGGGTGAGGGAGAACATTCCATCCATATCCCATCAGCTCCTGCTTCACTTGTTTCGAAACATGTGGGCGAGCGTTATCATGTTGATAGTACACTTTCTTGTCTTTCAGGGCCGAACGGTCGACTGCTTTCTTGAGGTTTCGTAGTTGAGTAGTGTAGAGGTCTCCAGTTATTGTTTTGCCCTCGGGCAGAAGTTCCCAGTAGATGGGGCCGTCCACTCCCCACCACACAGAGAGCATAACTTTTTTCGGATGAAGGTCGGGTTTGGGGACATCCTGTGGGCTCTCTCCTTCTCCAACCCACTGGGATTTCCTGTGGTGATTATCGTAGAAGACCCACTTCTCATCTCCGGTTATTAGCCGGTCCAGCCATCGATCGCCCGCGTGGAGAGTGAGAAGAGTAATCGAATCGTCGACTCGGCGGTCAAGGTTGGCTTGAGTCAGGTGATGAGGTATGAATCGACCAAAAAGTTTTCTCATTCCAAGAGACTTCAAACCTTCAAGGACTGTGCTATGGTGAACTCCGAATGTGACAGCTAGTTCACGGCTAGATTGAAATGGATCCGATTGCAATGCGTGCTTCAGCTTGTCCAAATCCAACTCACGGGGTCTCCCAGAGCGATCCTTTTCATCGAGCGAGAAGTCATCTTTTTCGAAACGATGGAACCAATTGCGAATAGTATTGTAGTGAGGGGCATGTGTGTTGTACACATTCTTCAAGAAAGTTTCCGAATCCTTCATCGTGGTGTGAGATAGGAAGAGGTAAATCAAAACATGTCTGATGTGAATAGCAGTGGGAACAAACATATCGTTTCAATTACAGATGAGGAGCAGGGAAGGAAATGGGGACTTGTTTATATGGAAGGTTCTTATCACCTTGTTATTCACTAGAGTCGATATCATACACAGCCTCCATATACGAGAACAGTGATTAAACAAACAGAGTGACAAAGACTTTCCCGCCAACCTAATAGAAACCAAGACTGCCAATTTTGAGGCAATATATCTCACTATCAGTTCATGGGAAAGATATTAAAAGTTTGTCAGATGATAAAATGTTTGTGATGTCATGATAAACAATTTATTAGTTGGCAACTTTTTGATATATTTCCCATGAAGCGAGAAAAATTGGCTCTAAGTTAAAAGTTAGGGGGACCTTCTACAGGTTTTACGGTAAGCACATTTGAAAAAAAAACGTTTTTTCGAGAAAATAAAAAGAACTGGAAACCAAGAAATGAGACATTTATATTTCATAATACCACCCACTTTAAAATCACTTAGAAACCCTACTAGACAACTTTTCGAAACACATTTCGATCCATCAAAAAAAACCACAAGAAATATTACGAAACAAAGTTATAAAAAATAGCTTCTAGTGTTTTTTTCAAACTGAAATTCTATAATTCTCTTCTGAGACAACACACGCTTGATGTAACTTGGAAATGACAGACAATATGCGACAAGTTGCGATATTTCTTTAGAAATAAATGGGAAAGGGGTTCTTCGTAATTGGAAAAAAAAGAAAAAAGAATAAGGTACTTCTCAGTATATTTTTCCGAGAAGGAAGAGGAAACGAACGAACGACATAGGGGTTCCATTACTATTTTTGTTTTTTGATTGACATGGTAACAACGTATACCAGCGTCAAACTTTGAAGACGTTTATCTGGAATTATAGATTTTTATTTTGCTATGTTCAGAAATTCGAAAATTCAATTCGAAAATTCAGAGAATTGACAATTATGAAATTCAAAATTTTAAATTTTAAAAAATTCAAAAATTCAGAAATTCCTAAATTCAGAAATATCTGAAATTCAAAATTCTGAAATTCAAAATTCAGAAATTAGAAATTCAGAAATTCGGGAAATTCAAAATTTGGAAATTATAAATTCGAAAATTCTGAAAACCGGGGATCCTCTAGAG
>NW_025543495.1:0-1218 GCF_000004555.2 Caenorhabditis briggsae
AACGTCGCAGTTCTGCAACGTCGCGGTTCTAAAATGTCGCAATTCTGAAACGTCGCGGTTCTAAAATGTCGCGGTTCTAACATGTCGCAGTTATAAAATGTCGTAATTATAAAACGTCGCGGTTCTAAAATGTCGCGGTTCTAACATGTCGCAGTTATAAAATGTCGTAATTCTAAAATGTCGCGGTTCTAAAATGTCGGAGTTCTAAAATGTCGCAGTTTTAAATGTCGCAGTTTTAAAACGTCGCGGTTCTAAAACGTCGCGGTTATAAAATGGCACAGTTCTAAAATGTCGCGGTTCTAAGACGTCGCGGTTCTAAAATCTTGCATTTCTGAAACGTCGCGGTTCTAAAATGTCACGGTTCTAACATGTCGCAGTTCTAAAATTTCGTAATTCTAAAATTTCGCGATTCTAAAACGTCGCAGTTCTGAAATGTCGCGGTTCTGCAATGTCGCGGTTTTAAAACTTTGCTGTTCTAAAACGTTTCGGTTCTAAAACGTCGAGGTTCTGAAATGTCGCGGTTTTGAAACGTCGCGGTCCTAAAATGTCGCAGTTCTAAAACGTCGCGGTTCTGAAACGTCGCAGTTCTAAAATTTCGCGATTCTAAAACGTCGCAGTTCTGAAATGTCGCGGTTCTGCAATGTCGCGGTTTTAAAACTTTGCTGTTCTAAAACGTTTCGGTTCTAAAACGTCGAGGTTCTGAAATGTCGCGGTTTTGAAACGTCGCGGTTCTAAAATGTCGCAATTCTGAAACGCCGCGGTTCTAAAACGTCGCGGTTCTCAAACTTCGCTGTTCTAAAAGGTCGCGGTTCTAAAATGTCGCAATTCTGAAACGCCGCGGTTCTAAAACGTTTCGGTTCTAAAACGTCGCAGTTCTGCAACGTCGCGGTTCTAAAATGTCGCAATTCTGAAACGTCGCGGTTCTAAAATGTCGCGGTTCTAACATGTCGCAGTTATAAAATGTCGTAATTCTAAAATGTCGCGGTTCTAAAATGTCGGAGTTCTAAAATGTCGCAGTTTTAAATGTCGCAGTTTTAAAACGTCGCGGTTCTAAAACGTCGCGGTTCTAAAATGGCACAGTTCTAAAATGTCGCGGTTCTAAAATCTTGCATTTCTGAAACGTCGCGGTTCTAAAATGTCACGGTTCTAACATGTCGCAGTTCTAAAATGTCGCAATTCTGAAACGCCGCGGTTCTAAAACGTTTCGGTTCTAAAACG
>NW_025543495.1:1228-2353 GCF_000004555.2 Caenorhabditis briggsae
TCGCAATGGCGAGTATCAGTGCTGAATGGATGTCCGAATCCCGTCAAAAGGCGGTCTATCTCCCAGAAGAACCCTATTATCACAGCCAATTCATCAAATCGGGACGTCTTCGAATTTACGAATCCTTGTATGGAAACTTCTCGAAAGAATTCAAAACGCCGTGTGTGGTAAGGATTCGGAGATTCTGAATTTCTGAGATTCTAAAATTCTGGAATTTCAAATTCCCGCCAACAATTGATTTTTCCTTAAAATTCAAAAAAAAATTCGAAAATCTTAAAATTCGAAAATCCCACAAAAAGATTTTTCCCCAAAATTTTCAATTTCCCCAATTTTCGAATTTCCAGATCCCTAAAGACGTTTTTCTCAAAAATTTCTAATTCCCGCCAGAACTTTGGATCCGAAAAATTCTCAAATTCTCACAGATCCTCGCCAGTCATCCATCGCTCCGTGTCGGTGACGCTGCTCATATGATCGAGGTGCTGGGATCGGATCCGAAGAATGCCGTCATTATCACAGGTCCGTTTTCGAATTTTTCTATTTTGGGAAAATTGGAAAAAAATGGATTTTGGCATACTTGTAACGGCCCGAGCCCGGCCCGCGGACCCGTCATTTCACAAGTTTCAAAAATTTCAAAAAAAATCACATAAGGGGGGACCCTTATGTTATTTTTTTTATCAAAAATTTTTTTTCGAGTTTTTTTCAATCTTTTTTGATCAAACAGACAAACAATCCAAAAAAATCAAATAAAAAATGGAGAAAATTATATTGAGAGCTCAAAATTTGGCTCAAAAATACAAAATTTTTGATTCCGGGCCGGGCCCGGGCTTTGGCGGGCCGGCCCGGAATTTTACAAGTATGGATTTTGGGATTTTAAAAATATGGAAATCGGGGGAATCTAGGTTGAAATTCGATTAAAAATCGGTCTGTGAAAAGTACTGGAAAACTATAAAAACCGGATTCATCAAATATATTTTTTTTAAATCAATAAATTATCGATCCACGCCTTCTTCTTCTTCCTCCTCTTCTCCTTCCAAATCCACGTCATCTGAAGCTGTTGAAACTCTGCTCAGTTCTTGAAAAACGCGTTCCGGACCCTTCAGAGTCGCTTTTGCGCTCGTACAGTTC
>NW_025543496.1:0-3763 GCF_000004555.2 Caenorhabditis briggsae
CCAAAAATCTGAAAATTTATGAATTCTGTGAAAATCTGAAAAACCAAAAATCCAGTAATAATCTGAAATTTCAAAATTCTAATAATAATAAAAATTCTAGAATTCGTAACAATCTGAAAATTTAAGAAATGCTAGTTTACCAGGAATCTGAAAAACCAAAAATCTAAAAATTCGAAATTCTGGACTTCTGCAAAAATCTGAAAAATAGAAAAAATCCAAAAATCTGAAATTCATGAATATCTTAAAATTCTAAATTTCAGACATCTGAAAATTTTTAAAATCAGAAAAAATGCCTTGAATAATCTGAAATTTCGAAAATTCAAAAAATTAAAAATACGAGAATCCTCGAATTCTGTAAAATCTGAAAAATTGAAAAATTCAAACAACCTTCAAGCTCCTAAAAATCTAAGACACCAAAAATATTGAAATTTCAAAAATCGTCTGAAATTCATAAAATCCTAAAATTCCTGAAAAATTGAAAATCCAAAAATTCGAAAAATTGAAATTTTGAAATTCTGTAAAGACCTGAAAATCCAAATTTGTCTAGAATTTCCAAAAACATGAGAAAAATCATAAATGAGAGTTCGATTTTCCTGAGAGTCATAAAAATTTAAAATTTCTAAAAATCTTAAATTTGAATCCAAAAATCCCAAAATCCAAAATTTCAGGAACATTCGAACAATGGGAAGCAGTTGTCAACTTCGTCTCCGCTATCAAACGAAGCGGTCAACCAGGCTACATCATAGATTGTGAAAAGTAAAAAAGGATTACTGTAGATTGCTCATTTAATTTCTAAAATTATTTTTAGAGAAAACAAAATCTGTCCAGACAATTCTGACGACGACACTCCAATCCTCTACGCATTCCGGGATGAAGAAATTCAAGCAATTTACGAGGGAGGTTTTCAAAAGAATCATGTTCATGATTGGATTTTAACGTAGGAATTTTCATAGATTTTGGAGTCAAAAAATTTAAAAATTTTCTGATTTTTTTCAGAATCAAACAACCCCAAATCAGAATCCTCAACGAGAACTTGGTCCCTCAGTACCGTAGTGGAAACGTCCCCGGCTTTGATCGCCCTAGGCATACTGTGACTATACTTTTCGTGCACACCAAAAAGTGTCAAGTTTGGAGGAACTACGTGAAGTTTGCCAAAGAAAATCATGGAAAATTCCATTTGACAGCAGTGGTGTCTCCAGAAGTTAAGAAATGGTACGTTATTCAACTTCAAGTTTTTCAGATGGTGTGCGGTGAAATGTGGTTTCATTTCATACAAAAATTTATGTAGATTCCCATACAAATAGAGAAGAAATTCAAATAAAATTGAAATTTGAAATTTTTTTTGGAAAATTTCGAAAAAAAAATTTCTCCAATTTTCATGCTGAAAATGTTCTGAAAATGTTCCGAAACAGTCAAATTTGAGTTTGCGAGGTCAAGAGCTTTAAAATGAGCCTAAAACAACCAGGCTCCGCCCACTTTGAACTCCCCTGTGCGTCGCGGTCGTGCGTCGCATGCCTTGGTGAAAATTGAAAGTGGGCGGAGCCTAGTTAAGTTTAGACTCATTTTGAAGCTTAAAAGCTCACAAAACTCAATAAATTCGTTCGAATTTCTAAATTCTGAAAAAATCTGAAATTTCTAAAAAACTCAAAACCCAAAATATCCAGAATTTCATTAAATCTAAAATTTCAATTTTCCAAAATACGAAAATACTGAATTTCGTTAAATCATGAAATGCAAAAACATTAGAAACCCCCATAACTCTTGAAATTCGGCTCAAATCTTTTTGAAACTTACATATTTGAATTTGGCATGTTTCGAGCTTCAAAATAAGTATAGTCATGACTAGGCTCCGCCCACTTTGGTTTTGACTTTAAAGGCGCATGGGGTCCGAAAAAGGAAATTCAAGGAAAGTAGGTCATGATTATATTTATTCTGAAGCTGAAGACTTGCTGAGCACAAAAATTAAATGTTTATCAAAATGGGATGAGTTTCAGCAATGTTATAGTTGTTTTTCGGAAATTCAGATTTTTCCCCAAAACTTCAAATGACCGTAACTTCTCTGGAAGTTGTTCAATTCTAAAGAAACTTCATTTTTTCTACTCAGCTGGCCTTCAGCTTCAAAATGAGTATAACCATGACCTACTTTACAACTATTTTATTTTTCGGACCCCCTATATGGGGTTCATGCGCCTTTAAACCCAAAATATCAAGTTTGAAGGAACATAGTCATGATTATACTCATTTTGAAGCTCTTGACTCGCCAAACTCTAACATTTCTAAATTTCAAAAATTGGACGAAAATGAACCAAGTTATCCTTAAGTTATCACCCATTTTGTGTAAGGCTAGAGTGTCAGAGTAACGAGACACACTGCGTCTCTAGCCCGAAATTCTGAATTTAAGAAACATAAGCATGAATATACTTATTTTGAAGCTCCTGACGGACAATGCTCAGAAATTCACATAGCATGTATATTTGGAATGCCTATATTCTGTAAAATGTGGAAATTCGAAACATCGAACTTCAGAGAAACCTGAAATTCAGTGAGATTCTGAAAGTGCAAAAAAATTAAATTCCTGAAAATCTTAAATTCAATTTAAACCTGAAGAAATTTCAATTTTCAAAATAAATAACAAATTTCAGGTCCTTCCATCCGGCATTCATCACCATGAAACCCGACGATCCATACGTTAAAGCCTTCACCCTCTACAAGGATATTCATTGGAATCGAATGGTGGAATTCTTGGAAGATGGTGTCCATCCCGGATGTCACCCATTAATATCTCCCAGCGAATTTTTATTCGCCACTTCTGTTGAAAAACCGCTTCTTGTCTTTTTTGACCCACTCGGCACTAAAAATGTCACAGGTTTTCAATATCATGCTTCTCAAGAACAAACTTCCGAGCGCTCGGCGTTCTATGCAGCGATTTCTGGGTAATTTATCGATTTTCAGACTTTTTAGGCTAGAATTTTCAAATTTTTCCAGAATGGACCTATTCGGCCTATACATCATGAGCGTGTTCAATATAGACACCCCTAGCTACGTCGTCATTCGAAGAGACGAAAAAGGATGGTGCCTTTTCAAAAAACCCATTGAAAATGATAATTTTTTGAGTGTCAAGGCGTGGGTTCAACATCTGGAACCATCGCATTGTGATGGTAATTTTCTCTAATTTTCTCTTTCTTAAGTTTATGTTGAAATTCCATGTTTCTAGATTTCATCGAAGATTTTATGTTCCCAATCGCTCGGTTGAATCTTCTGGAGCGCTATGAGGACGTGGATGAGCTGGAGCAGGAACTAACGGCTGTGGAGAGGAATAGAGATGAATTATAGTTATAATTTATTGTCTAGAATAAATTTTTCGGATTTTTATCGTTAAATTCTTGTCAATTTTCGCGAAATTAAACCTTTTCAAAGCAGAAAAGGTTTTTTCAAGGAATTCCGACGCATTGCTCGTCAATTACAGTGCAAAGTGTGCAGTGTACACCATGACGACACATTGCGGACTTTCAATTTATTTATTTATTTTTCAATCGTTTTCGAGTTTTTTTCCAGCAATTTTGTGATGAAAAACCCCGTAATTTACGTTTTAAAAGCTGGAAAAAATCTGAATTTTCATTGAAATTGATAAAAACCTTTGTGAAGTGTGTGTTAAGGGTTTTGTTAGCGCAACTAGTTTTCTAACGTGTTTCGCAATTTTTTCAATTTCTTTGCTGCAGAAATGGACCTGAACGAAATCGAGAAGCGAATCGCCGATATTGAG
>NW_025543497.1:0-1957 GCF_000004555.2 Caenorhabditis briggsae
ATTTTTCAGCACAAAAAAAGGACGAGGTTTTCTGAAAAAACGAAAACTTCCCAGAAAATCGACGAAAAATCAAAAAAAAATAACCAAAAATTTCAAAATATTGGCAGAACAGTGCCTTGAAAATTTCGATCTAAAAATTTTCAGAATTTTTGAAACAGAAAAAGAAATTGTGAAATTTTCAGAAAAACCGGTATTTCAATATTTTAGGCAGAATTTCAGAGAAAACTCAAAATTTTAAAATTAAAAAAATAATAATTTTCCGGACACTCAAAGCATCAAACAAATGTATCACTTAATCCATTTTTTCACAAAAAATCCAAAAAAAAATCAGAAAAAAACAATAAAAAATTGTCTAAAAGAATCCATCATCATCGTCATCATTCTCCACATCTCCAACGCCTTCAATATTCTGAAAAACTCCAAAAGAATCTCCATTCGAAGACATTTCATTGGCTCGAAACAGTGATTGATCGGCCGCTTCGATTCGACTTTTCGTTAATATCGATTGATTTCTCAGCTGTTCTCTCTTTTCTTTTCCAAATTTCATCAAGCATTCTGTGGAAATTCGCCGCTTTTCCCATTCTTTTTTCGCCAATCGTCGTTGTCGTTTTTGATTAAATCGACAGTCAGAGCATAGCGATGAGGAGAGATGGTGATAGCTGAAAAGAAGGAAATGGTTCAGCTGGCCTAACTTTTCCAGTGGCTAGAAAGTTAGTCCTCGGCTGGAAAATCCGAAAATTTTGTATTTTTGGGAATTTTTTCGAAAAAATTCCAGCCAATTACTGCATAATTTTACAAAATTGACTAAAACAAGAATATTCTAAAAATTTTCGAAAATTTGAAAAAAAATGTGTTTTGATAATTGCATTTTTCGACATTAAACACTCAATTTTCCATGTTAAAACTATAAAACTCAGGTAAACGATTCGGAATTAGATATGAGTTCATTCGGAATTAGATCTGGACTAGATCTAATACCGAAGTTGCCACGAGAAATGCGCCATCAATGACTCAGCTGCCGCGGATGAATTTTTTTGTTTTTTTGTTGTCCTAAATGTTTTTCGTCAGGAAAATGGGTATTTCTCTCAACTTTTGCCTTTTTTTCGCTCAATTATTTAAACTATATTTTCTGGAACATATTTTAATGTGTTGTGCACGTTTCTGCAAAATTTTAGAATTTTTTAGGGACAGCTGACTATTCAAAGTTCAATTTATATATACGACTTCTATAGAAGACAGTAATTCTATGAATTGACAAAAATACGACGATTTTGAAGATTTTAAATTCGGAGAAAACTCTGCAGGTAAGATAATTTTTGCCCTTTTCAGGTTAAAGGATTACGTAAAAACGATGCAAGGGATCACCGAAAAAACAAGAAAAAAAGAGATTTTAAATTGCTCTGATAGTGAGCTCAATTTACACAAGTCGAGAAGGTATTACTTCCGGAAACTGCGTCTCGCCGTGAGCAGGTTAGTTTTCGAGTCTGGTGGACAAAGAAACATACGTGAAATTGCAGTCTCTCCACCAAATGTGTCATGACCCGATGATTGAAACGATTCAAAAATTTGGGATTTGTTGTATAAAACAACTGCTCTGATGAATTTATTTGGATTTGCAAAGATTTGAGTACGGAAATTATATTGAAATGGCTCAAGTAAGTTTATTATCGACATCACAAAGCCAAAAACTTCTTTTTTTCAGTTAAATCAACATTCATTTCATAAAGAATATCCATCTTATCTACAACCGGAAACTATGACAAGAGAATTTTCAAAATCGAAAATATGGACGAGCGGAAGAATTCGAATTGAGATTTTTTTTTTCATAAATTTTGTCACTTTTTCTTATTTCATAGGTCCTGTTATTCTCGCTGATCTCATCGTTTTCTTTTTTGCTGATCCCATTCATTCATTTGTATCACACCCCTCATTTTCGTTCCGATTTCCTATTTCTACA
>NW_025543498.1:0-6173 GCF_000004555.2 Caenorhabditis briggsae
TTTTTTTCTTTCAAAAAAGTGCTGAAAATCGCTGAAATTTGGTTAAGAATCGGCTGAAAATTTTTTAGAAAAATTCGAAATTTGTTCGATTTTTTTCGGCTGACATTCCCGAATTTTGGCTTAAAATCAGCTGAAAAATTCAAATTCCCGCCAAATTTCAATTCAATTTTCCGATTTTCGGTTATTTTTTTTTAGTTGAAAACCTTCGAAAATTGGTCTAAAATCAACTGAGGATATCAAATTCCCGCCAAACTTCCTTCCTTAATTTTTTTTTGCAGACGACGATTTCGAAATACCGCCAGGAGTGTCCCCATACAGGAACACTCTAGAAGGTCAAAAACGGATGCGTGAAAAACGAGTGGCAGATGAGCCGACGACGTCGTCACGACCACCGAAAACATCCAGGAAGAAGATATTAGAAGACGTCACACCCCGAAAACGTCATCCACTTTTCTCGAAATCCACAATTCCGAAATTCCGCGGCGACTACGATATCACTACGGAATTCACGAAAGAGGCGAATAAAAAGAAGGGAGAAGAAGGTGCGGTGGCGGATCGAACACGGCGGAAGAAGGCGTCAACGCAGGATCGAATCCAGAAAGTCATGAAAATCGGCCAGAAAAAGCGAGGAAAATAACCTAAAAATCGATGTTATTAGCCATTTTTTACCCTCCCCATACTTGTATTTTCCTGTATTTGTTCCCCCAAAATTACTTGTTTATTCTTTTTCTGTTGCATCTGTTTAATAAATTCGACGAAGAAATGCTGAAATTCGAGCTGAAAATCTGTTCTAAACGAAAAAATCAATATTTAAAAGAGCCAATTCAAACCGCGCGCGTTTTCTACTCTACAAACGCGCTCCATTGGCACGCGCGAGAGAGTGAGAGACGCAGAGAGCGCAGTCAACCAAATCGTCTAAAAGAGGATTTTTTAGCTCATTTTTTCGCGATTTTACCGATTTTTTTTTTGAGAAATTTTGTATTTTATTGAATTAAAAAATTTTCCAGATTTGAAAAATGGCCGGTCATGATGATATGTCGATTATAATGTCGGCTGTCGGGCAGCAGGTAAAATTTTTTGAAAAAATTTTTTTTCGAATTTTAAAGCTTTC
This sequence comes from Caenorhabditis briggsae, assembly GCF_000004555.2. Taxonomy (NCBI): domain Eukaryota; kingdom Metazoa; phylum Nematoda; class Chromadorea; order Rhabditida; family Rhabditidae; genus Caenorhabditis; species Caenorhabditis briggsae. Next base: position 1,112 of record NW_025543498.1, read on the forward strand.
AGCTACAAGAAGGCACACCGTACTACGAACTCCTACTGAAAATGATCGAAGAAATCGGAAAAGACATTCGCCCAACGTACACATTCAACAAATCGACCAATGAGAAGCTCAAGAAGCATATTCACTGTGCAAAAATGCTTATTAAGTATGAAAAAGAAGATTTTGAGCTGAAAATTTGGATTTTGAGGGGTTTTTAGGGCGAAAATCGGCCTAAAAACCACTTTTTTCGATTTATTTGCTCCCGATTTTTCTCCCAGCCATCCACTTAAAAACCCGAGAAAAAAGTTGTCAAAACAAATATTTGACCGCCCATTATCTTTTTTTTTCCTTATTTTTTATTTCAGAGCCTGCCAAACCGAGGCCGAAAACGACAAAAAGAAGGCGGACGCGGCGGCCGAAGCGGCCAGAATCCAGGCGGCGCTTCGCAAGACGGACGGTCCAGAAGGCGATGAGGAGGCCAAGAAATCCGAGTCGAAAGCCTAAATTATTGATTTTCATCCATTTTTGTACTATAATTTCACTTTTTTTTCCCAACAAAAATCCGATCTTTTCTGTCTTTTTTCACTCTAAAATCACTGATAATGCAAGCTCGCCCCACTGAGAATGTGTCTGAAAAATTTGCGCGAAATTCAAAATTTCTTGTATTTTTTTTTCGATTTTTCACTCTTGAAATGTACATTTTTCTATATTTCTCTGTCCTGTTTCTCAATTCGAAGAATTCCTCCCATTTTTTTGAGACCCCGGAAATTCCGGGAAAAAAAAACTCCTGACCGCATCCAAATGTGCTAAAAAACCATGCGGCAAAACCGTGCCAGGGTTGCAATTTAGGCTCCGCCCCGACTCCGCCCACTTTTCTCCGGAGTTTTTTTTCCCCGGATTTTCCGGGGTCTCATTTTTGTCCCGAAATCACAGCAAATGTGCTCCATTGATACCTGAAAATTGGCGCTAAATTCAAATTTTTCTTGTTTTTTTTCGAGTTTTGAGCTCTTGAAATGTACTTGTTCTGCTTTTTTCTTCAATTTTTCGAAATAATTTAAGCTCCGCCCATTTTCAGCATCCCAAAAATGCCAAAAACTGTCAAACTCTCATCCCGTCCCGCGTTCGGCCGACGAATTCCAGATGCTACGTCATCAGACACTCCGCGTGTCTGCGTCTCCACCTATCTCCTTGATCCCTCGTCGGACACCCGGTCGGGCTCTTTGTGCATCCTAAAAGCTGAAAAAAACCAGGACCTGGTGCTGGAAAACGAAATCAGCACGTCGGCAGGCGTTTTTCGCTTCGACTTTCGGAATCCGTCGACCGTGGTGGCCGCGTTGACCAACGGATCGCTTGTCGTGCAAAAAATCGAGGGTTAGTCGGCGAAAAAGCGGGAAAATTGACCCAAAATCGCCCGAAAAAATGAGAAATTCGAAAATGTGCAACATGTCGTGAGATCCGGCGCATTGACACCATGACGCAAAAATGCACAATTGTTGAAAAACGGGCTAGAAAAAGCGATTTTCGGTCAGTAAAAGGGGTTTTGAGCTAAGAAACGAACGAAAAAAAGGAAAAAAAAAATCAAAAAATTAGATTTTACAGAGCCAACATCATCGGAAACGACGCCAGTCTCGTCGGATATGCTTCTAGATTTGGGTCTTTCCGATTCGTCGCTAACAATCACGACAGATAATAAAGTGGGTGTGGCCTAGCTTTAATTTTGTTTTTAGACGATTTTTCTAACCGAAAATCGCTTTTTCTGGCCCAATTTCGAAAAATTGTGCATTTTCGCGTCGTGGTGTCAATGCACCATATCTTACGACAAATGCAGATTTTCGAAAATTTAATTTTTTCGGGAGTCCCACGGAAAATCGATTCCCAACCATTTGTTGATCATTTATTGATGAACTCTTACACAAAATTTGAACGCGGCCGAGTTTTCCAGATTTCAAAATTTCTAGGACACCACTTCTATTCTTACAGTGGCAATCGCCGAATTGATTCCCCACTTGGCCCTGTTCATCTCGCTGATTGGTGCATTCTCCGGAGCATCCATGGCTCTTTTATTCCCACCGATTATTGAGCTACTGGTAAGAAATCGGCATGGCCGAGTTTTGGTTTTCTAGGCCACCAGCAATTTTGGAGCAAAAATGCTCAAAAAAAGCAAAATAAGCATAATATCGCTTGAAATAGAAAGTGGTTCAGTGGTGGCCGAGTTTTGCGATTTCTAGGCCATCGATTTTTTTTTCGAAATTTTGCGATTTTTTGGTCGAAAATCACAATGAAAGTGAAATTCGAGCGTTTTAAACTAAGATCAGTGGTTTTCAGCCGAAAAAATCGCTTAAAAATAGCTATTTTTGGTGGTGGCCGAGTTTTTGGATTTCTAGGCCATCGATTTTTTTGTCGAAGTTTTCCGAATTTTCGGTCAAAAACATTAATATTAGTAATTTTCAGCCAGAATCGATCGTTTTCAGACGAAAAATAGCCTAAAATTCCAAAAATAGCGAAATTAAGGTGGTGGCCGAGTTTTGGGTTTCTAGGCCATCGATTTTTTTTTGTCGAAATTTGCGATTTTTCGGTAGGAAATCGCTGAAAAATGTTATTTAAAGTCAAATTTGACCCTGAAAAAAATGGGCGGAGCCTAATTTTTGTGGCAAAAACTCTAAAATTTCCAATTTTCAGACATCCTATGCAAAAAACGAGCTGACAAGTGGTTTGTGGGCCAAGAATATCCTACTTTTAGGCTTTGCGATCGTCGGGTTCACCACCGGAACCTATAGTGCACTGGTGGAAATCGCCAAAACGTTTTCCGGATAATTTATTGATTTTTTACATTTTTTCCGAAAATTTCAATTGTTTTTGTATTATTTTGACCCAAATATCACAATTTTCAGCGTTCTAGCTGTGAAAAATTTGAACTTCCCGCGTTTTTTTTGTATTATTTTGACCCCCAATTTCAGCGTTTTAGCTGAAAATCCATGTGATTTTTTGTATAATTTTTTTTGCATTTTTTCCTAGTCTTTGTGTCTTTTCTTGTGATATTTTTGAGAGCTTTCCAGAAATTTCCCCTTTTTTTCGCACCCAAAAATTCCGCGTTTTTGTCTGTATTAGCAGAAATTTTCAAAGAAAAAATCGTCTTTTTTTTGACCCCAAACAGCGAATTTGGGGGTTAAAAATCGCAAAAAAAATGCACAATCGAGAAAATTTTGAAAAATTACAGTAACCCCTGCAAAATTAAAGGCGCACACCACAAACTTGTCGATTGGGTCTCGCCAAGGAAACGAATTTTTCACGGAATTTGCAGAAATTTTTTGAAAAAAATCAAAAAAGAAAAAAATCCAAAAAATTAACAAAAAAGAATCGTCAAAACTCGTCCAGAACCACTAAATAATCGTTAAAAGTACAGAAAATCGTCGAATTTCGGGAAATCCTCGTCGCTCCATACAACAAATTCTTTCCGACGTCTCGATTCTCGTAGACAACGTCGAGCGATTCTGAATTCAGAATACTGTAGCCACTCGTACATACAAGACACACACAGCTGCTGCTCCTTGTCGTCTTGTTCAATGTTCCAAACGCCGCCGGGGAGCTGCAAATAACTTGACCTAGAAAAAAAGTTGGGTGGCCTAGAAATCCAAATTCTTAATTTTTTCTCTTCCATGTGAGGCCCTGTAAACGCGATGGACGGTAAGATAAAGCCATTTCGCACCTGTCAGTGACCTAATTTCTATTGGATAATCGTTGAATCAGCAGCCACGTGGCACATTCTAGAAGCGCCACGTGGCAATGATAGCGTCCGGAAAACTCAAAAATTCTCAAAGGAGCGCACTTGCCTTCTTCTCTTTTAACACGGTTTTCAGGTTTCGACGATCGAAAACGCGCAAATTCTCGTCGTAGGATCCGGTGTAGATTTGATTTTCCGCGCGATTTTCGGCGGGAAAATCCACAAAAACGACGCCGGCGCCGAAGATTTTCGATTGGGAGATTTGGGTTTTGCTTCGCGCGTCCCATAACCTGAAAAATTGAAATTTTTGGTGTTTTCAAGCTATTTTCTGTTTAAAAACGACACATTTTGACTGAAAATGGCTGAAATTCGTGTTTTTCGGCCGAAAATTGGAAAATTTCGAAAAAAAAATTGATGGCCTAGAAATCCAAAAACTCGGCCATCAACGATTTTTCGTCTAAAAACCACTGATTTTGGCTTAGAAAAAAAATAAAATTTTTGGTCTTAAAATCGCATAAATTCGAAAAAAATGTGGCGGTCTAGAAACCCAAAACTCGGCCACCAACGAAAATATGCAATTTTCAAGCGATTTTCCGTCTAATAATGACATATTTTTGCTTAGAAAGTGATTCTCGACCGAAAAGTCACAAAAAAATTTGGTGGCCTAGAAATCCCAAAACTCGGCCACCACCGAAATGTTGTTATTTTCGAGTTTTTTTTTTCAATTCCCATAAATTTTTGACTAAAATAAACCGTTTTTCAGGGTAAAATAGCTCAAAATTCGTCGTTTTTCTCTAATTTTTTGATGATTTTTCTGATGGCCTAGAAATCTCCAAGAACTCGGCCACCACTCGAAATCTGCCATTTTTCAGCGAAATTTCGTTTGAAAACTACCAGTTTTGGCTTAGAATAACTGAAATTCACATTTTAAATAATTGTTGACTGAAAAATCGCAAATTTTTGAATTTTTTCATTAGTGTCCTATAAACCCAAAACTCGGCCACCATCTAAAATTGGATTCACCAGACTAACTTCATCGACCCATCTTCTCCGCCGGTGACTACAGTTTGTGCATCTGGCGTCACCGAACACGACCAAACTTCACATCCCTCGCCCGGGACATACGGTAGCGAATGGGCAAGCCACGTGGCAACGATCAGCGACGTATTCAGGTCTACCAAGTAGGCGTGGCCCTGAAAACAGTGAAAAATCGAGAAAATTGACCGAAAATTCAACATTGTTGACCCGAAAAAATGGGAGTCCCACNGAAATGAACTTTTNNGAAATGAACTCACCCGAAAATGAACTCGCCACATAAATGAACTCGGCGGCAATGAACTTGCCGAAAATGAACTCGCCAAA
>NW_025543499.1:0-1457 GCF_000004555.2 Caenorhabditis briggsae
ATTGATGATTTCAGTTGAGAATAACTGACGTTGTGAACAACAGACAGAGTGATTGGAGAGATCTGTGTGGCTGATAAGCTACAGAAAAACAACGATGTCAAAAAATGAAGTAGGTGTTTTCACGTAGGAATTCGTATGGGGAGCTATTAATAACTTTCCAGACATTGATAACTGAAGATGTATCTTCATCTTCATAATAAGTACAATTCCTGATTTTTCTAATAATTTATTAAGTTTACACAATTTTAAATTAAGCCATCATAGCTCTGGCAACCTTTCTTCTCTTGTATGGCTGAGCCGCTGGAGCAGCATCTTGTGTAGCTGCTACTGGAGCTGGAGACTCGTAATCGTGAAGCTTTGGTGGGGCAACTGGAGCTGGTGGTGGTGGGTGTGGAGCAGTTGGAGCTGCAGCATCATATCCAGTAGCTGCTGGAGCTGGTGCAGCAGTTGTGACTGGAGCTTCATAAGCAGCTGGGGCTGGTGCTGGAACAGCGGCTGGGGCTGGTGCATCGTATCCAGCTGGAGCCGAGTCAGATCCTCCGGTAGCAGCCATTTCGGCTGATCTTGGTGGACATGGACAGTAGGCAGCATCAGCTCCTGGAGCTCCAACTTCTCCAACATCTCCGCTTGGTCCGTCTGGTCCTGGATGTCCTGGTTGTCCGTCTGGTCCAGCTGGTCCTTCTGGCCCTTGTTGTCCATCTTGTCCATTCTCTCCTGGTTCTCCATCCTTTCCTGGCTCTCCTGGTGCTCCAACTGGACCTTGCTCTCCTGGTTGTCCCTTTCCACGTGTTCCGTTTTGTCCGTTAGTTCCATCTTCTCCTGGTGGTCCTGGAAGTCCCGGTGTTCCAGAATCTCCTTCTGGTCCGTCTGGTCCTTGTTCTCCATCCTTTCCATTTGGTCCATCGATTCCAAACTCTCCATCTGGTCCTGGATGTCCTGGGAATCCATCTGGTCCTGGTGGTCCTGGTGGTCCAGCTGGGCACTTGACATCCTTGTTGAAATCAGCCATACGATCTCCTTCAGTTGAATCTCTTCCTGGATTTCCAGCTCTTCCAATTGGTCCGTCATCTCCTGGTGTTCCTGGATTTCCTGGTGGTCCCGGTGGTCCGGCTGGACAGTTCTTTGGTTGTGGTCCACAGTTGCACTTTCCATCAGCAGATCCAGCTGATCCAGCAACTCCAGAATCATATCCTCTTCTGAATCTTCTCAAGAAGGTCTCAAATGGTTGAACAGCATCTTCACGTGGAACCATTGTTGTCCATGCATCTTCAGCAATCGTCTTGAATTCAGCGAGATCTTCATATACTTCCGATTGGAACGAATGGATATCGTGAAGAACAAATAGAGCAGCGAACAATGCTAAAAATTAAAGAAAAGGACGTTTTGTAAGCGCGTGATGTCGTCTCACCTGGAACAATAGCAACTCCACAGAGTGCAACGGCAGTGCCAGCAACTAA
>NW_025543499.1:3016-4459 GCF_000004555.2 Caenorhabditis briggsae
CCCATCAGCCTATTCTTCCGAAATGGACAGTGTCCGATGGTCCGAAGACCCCACTCTCGGTATGACAACAATGCGTCACGCGGATGGTTTAATCCTTAAATTAGTACACGAGTCAACAGAGAAAAGAATAAGAAAAACCATAAAGAAATTTGAGGCGACAATGTCGATTAGTCAGATGCTTATCTCAACTCTTTATTGTGTTTTTGTTGTTACAACACTCCCCGAAAATCCATAGAGCATAAGTGTCATGAAAAGAACGAGGAGGAGGTAAACTGCCAATTTAGAAGAGCTAATTGTTCCGGATGGGATCAGTTTTCACAGCTGTACCCAACATTGAACACAGCTTGTTATAAGGTCAAAACGTGTCAGTTTGAATTATATATGTCTTTGTTATTAAAAAATACCGAAAAACCTTTAATAGAAGGGCCCGAGGCTGTAAGTTTAAGCTAATGTTTCTCCTATCCAAGATACCAGAAATTTGTGAACTGATAAAATGTTTGTTATATTACGATAAACAATTTATCAGTTTACAATTTTTAGATATCTTTCACAAGAATCCATATAAATTGACTCGAAGTTGAAAGCTAAATGACCCTTCTATTACAGGTTTTACGTATGACTTTCTGTATGTTTTATCCCAGTCATGGGGTAGACTGACTACAGTAATCCCTGAATTCCTATTTTCACAATCGTACTATTTACATCTATGCCACTCTCTATTTTACACATTTTGAAAAAGACGTAATCTCGAAAACATTTTTTTATTCGCACCCTCTTCTGCAAAATTCTAGAATTCTGCCTAAAATACTAACTATTCTAGCGTGAAAATGCATTGAACACCAATTGAGAGAAAAAAAAAACAAAAAAAGGATGTTACCTGAACTCGAACCTCTGGAAGTTGAACTCTCGTTGCTAACGCTTCTCGTGCATAGACATCTGGATAGTGAGATTTATCAAATGCTGCTTCCAATGCATGAAGTTGGAATGTTGTGAAAGTTGTCCGATTTCGACGTTGTTTCTTGTCGATTCCTTTATCTCTTTTTCTGGAAGACTTTGAATGAGCGGCATCAGATTCAATGGACGAATTGAATGATTCGACTGGTTTATAGAAGTTGGAGAGGGCGGAGACTGAAAAACGATATCTATTCATTATGCAATAATTAGTTAAAATAATGATACAACTTACAACATGGTGTATCACTTTCTAGAATATAAGAAGGAGCGATTTTCAAAATTTTCAATTTTCATCCCAAATCACTTCGATTTCCAAAATTTCTGGGAATTTGGAAATTTTACGTGATTCACAGAAATTGAACGTTGCAATTTCTGGGATTTTTCACAGAACTCGAACGGTTCGAGTTCTGGGATTTTGGAAATTCACGTGATTTTACTGAAACTTCACAGAAATTTGGAAATCGAAGTGATTTGGGATGAAAATTGAAA
>NW_025543499.1:4495-6099 GCF_000004555.2 Caenorhabditis briggsae
CTTTAATTTTTAGCATTGTTCGCTGCTCTATTTGTTCTTCACGATATCCATTCGTTCCAATCGGAAGTATATGAAGATCTCGCTGAATTCAAGACGATTGCTGAAGATGCATGGACAACAATGGTTCCACGTGAAGATGCTGTTCAACCATTTGAGACCTTCTTGAGAAGATTCAGAAGAGGATATGATTCTGGAGTTGCTGGATCAGCTGGATCTGCTGATGGAAAGTGCAACTGTGGACCACAACCAAAGAACTGTCCAGCCGGACCACCGGGACCACCAGGAAATCCAGGAACACCAGGAGATGACGGACCAATTGGAAGAGCTGGAAATCCAGGAAGAGATTCAACTGAAGGAGATCGTATGGCTGATTTCAACAAGGATGTCAAGTGCCCAGCTGGACCACCACTCCTTCTTATATGTAACCGAGAAGAGCATTTTAAAAACTTGACAGGGAAAAAAAGAGAACCGGAATACCGTATTTCTGGCAGATCAAATGATGGATTGGATTGCCAAACTGAGAGGCTATTACCGAAAAATAAACTAAAATTGATGAACTTGAAAAGTAAAATTTTGAGACAATCATTTTTTATGTCCCCCACCTTTAATCAAATAAAATTTTGAATACGGCTTTGAGAACACACCCCATTTCTTAATTATCATTTTTTGATATTATCAATCTAACGCAATCTAATTAAAAGAGAAATAAAGACAAAAACTAACCATTCTTAAATATACTCAAATGCAATGCTTTTGGAAAAAAGTTCTCTTTCCAGAAGTAACTTCCACATTTTGGAAGGTCCAGAGCATTCAGTATCGTTGCCATAATAGTCAAAACAAAATGAGTCTCAAGCTCAGAAGTAAGGTATAAAAGAAGGCGTGACTTATAATCCTCTACCTTTCTGTTGTTATGAGCCAATTTCGAAGGTATCACATTCTCACTTTCGCGCGTTTTCTCTATCAACATTCTATCCGTGAAAACAAAAATTATGATTCTCATTAGTAGAGAGAGGAGAAGTTTCTGTCTTTTCAAACTAGGGAGGTGATGACAATTATCATTGATAATTAAGGAGTTATCGAATTTAAGACTTCATGAGGAGAATGATCATAAACTAATTAAAACTTGAAGAATTAAATTGAAATGACAAAAATGTCTAGAGTGGAATCTTCAAAAAACCTCAGATCGTTTCGGGAGTCTGAGTTATGACTGTTGCAACAGATGGATGACACTAGAGAACAATTCAGAAAAAACGAGCGTGAAGTAGTCAGCCATGAAAATGAATAAAAAAAACTGAGGCCCTTTATGAAATTATGTTCAATTACGGTGGGAGAAGCACTCGAGCTTGCAAATCGAATTTGTAAATAATTGTGTGAATCAAATTACCAATTTGAGGATACAGTAAGAACCGAAACTTACAGTTGGCAGAGCATGTCGATGATGACGTTATAGAACTCGATGACGTGGAATCAGTTGATGGGTATTGGGATGTTCATCCCGTGATGGGATGGGAAAATAGAAGGCAGCAGGGTGGCAGGAGACGTCGTTGGAAAAATGGAAGGGGTAGTAACAAAAGAGGAATGGTAGAGATGCCTTTTCAAGAAAT
>NW_025543499.1:6764-7926 GCF_000004555.2 Caenorhabditis briggsae
CATTTACGGTAGTATTAGCCATAAATAATGTCTTGGATTCCAATTTCTATTAAAATTTTTACTTTTGAGTGTCTGAATAAGAACCCTATCAGGAGCTACTTTTGTACTTTACATCGTTTTGTACAATAACTAACGGAAGAGACAAAATGCCTTCTTGGCAAGTAATAGTACAAAAATATAGTTATATTTTTTATATAGTGATGTACCTGAAATTCGTAATCTAAAAGAACAAATTCTAATTATTCAAAGTCTGGACTCCAGGCATCCAAAGTGGACCATTTTCGAATAAAATAGTCTTTTGAAACTTTTTTTTTGGATCTCAACTTTTATTTTTTCCAGAAGCAATTTTGGGTTACGGTAGTTGTCGTTTTGGGACCTTCGGCCACGTCCACCGGTGTTTCTCTTCCACAGTTCTGATTTTTTGTACCAGAACAATAATTTCCCAATGCTTCAAACTTTTCTTTCCACATCCAAAGCTGTCCGAATTCTACCATATTTTTTAATATACCACAGAGAAACAACAACAAATCACTTTATTTTTGTTGTGCACTCGGGGGGAAAAATGGAAAAGTGAATGAGAGAAATATCGCGCCAGATTGAGTGTTTCGCGTCTTACATTTTCGGAGCCAATTAGTAAATTAGAACAGACAACTGAATAAAGTTTACTGGAGAAAAATGTCACATCCTAACTTGCCATTATGCCTCTAAAAGCTACCAAACAGTTACAGTAATACATTTCATTTTGAGTGGCGAATTCTTGGTTTATCACGATTTTGATAAAAATGACGTTCAGCTTTTTATTGAATTTAGTAAATAATTAACAAACAAATTTTTTAGAATAACCAGTAAAAAAAGGCAATAGATGGAACTTCGAATGAAAAAAACATGGTGACTAGAATTATGAAAATGTGTTCTACAGATGTCAAAATTCTTATCTTCTGCTTGCCGCCCGGTTGATGGGGGAGCTCAAAAATCCGGATTTGTAGATGATACGATAGGTCACGAACCAGCAACCAACGGCGACCACAGCTCCGAGAATCTAAAAATAAATACAATCACGCGTTTCAATGGAGCTTAAACAACCTCTTCGATAAAAATATGATAGTAAAGAACAGAGATAATGATTTGCTTGAACCAGAATGCATGTAGACAGAGCATGGCA
>NW_025543500.1:0-1928 GCF_000004555.2 Caenorhabditis briggsae
CAATGAGCAGTTTTTTAGAAGGGCTGGCTACCACCGTTCCATATTCCAAATACGGTCGCACAAAAGTCTTATATAGTAATGACATTAATCTAACGTTCTTACTATGATAAGTTTTAAAAATAGAGTAACTAGCGTATTTCGCCCTATTGATAGCTTTCTGCCGATGGTTAGAGAAATCTAATCTCTCAGTGATCATAAATCCTAAATCCCTAACTGTAGTTTCCCGTTTAATTTTGTCATTATCAAGGAAATAATTTATATATTTTGGGTTTTTACCAAGACTGATGCAGCAGGTCTTTGATAGATTTAATTCTAGTTTAGCATTCATTGACCACTCATAGATTTTATTGATTGATTCTTGCAGAGATCCTCCCATGTCTCCTTTTTTAATTGGGCAGTAAATTTTTAGGTCGTCAGCAAACTGTTTTACTTGCACTGGCGATGAAATTTCTGCGCTCAGGCTATTAACATAGACACAAAACAAGACTGGTGACAACACCCCACCTTAAGGAACTCCGCATACTACTTGCTTAGGCGAGGAAATATAATTATTGATTTTTACCCTGAATGTTCTGTTACTAAGATATGAATTTATCCATTCTATAAGATATGAATTTAATCCTATAGTGGCAAGCTTTTCAAGTAATAAATTATGAGGTATCTTATCAAAAGCCTTACTGAAATCAAAATAAATTATGTCTACCTGATCCCCTCTTTCAAGACTAGAAGTCCATTCATTTAAAGATTCTAACAGACAGGATGTTGTTGATCTACCTACTCGAAAGCCGTGTTGGCTGTCACTCCAAAATTGACTATTTGCTAGATGGTCATTGATTCTTTTCAGGATACACCTTTCGTAAACTCTACAAATAACGGAAGTGAGACTAATAGGCCTGAATTGGCTTGGGCTAGAAGGAGTTTCTACTTTTTTTATAGGAATAACAATCGCCTCTCCTTTCCTTTTTCCTTCTCTACCAAATTCGTTATTTGTACCCCTGTGCAAAAGTGTGTCTGCGCCTCTTCTCTTTCTCACATAGCGATGGAGCGCACTTGCATTTGAATCATATTTTTTCGAGACCCCGCAAATTCCGGACAAAAAATTTTCTGGGGAAAAAAAACTCCGGAGAAAAGTGGTTCGTAAATTTGGGTGGTCGGNTGGCGACCGCTAAGCCGACACGCGACGCGTTTGGCTCGGTGCGAAGACTTACATATACTGCTCTCTGCTGCGCCCATTTTAGATTGTCGGCGACCAGTTGGTTTTTGAACTGAACAAAAATTACTTTTTAAAATTCAGAAACCCGAAAATTAGCATCATTTTTTTGGCTTTTAAAGTTACAAAAATTGATGTCTGTTGCTAATTTTTGCTTAATTGAGCCGTAAAAATCAAACCTGTGCATCATAAAACTTTCTAAGCGTCTCCTCATTCATCTGCTCATCTTTCGCTTGCTTTTGTCCCATTTTGTATCTGAAAAATAGGGATTTTCATCGAAATTCTCTAGCTAAAATTCTAAGAAAAAAAAAGATAAAACTGGTGAAAACCTGAAAAGCAATTTTAGAGAAGAAAAATACCCGTTTATTACAGCTGAAAAAATTGGAAAAATCAATAAATTTAACAAGGAAAACAATCAAACTACAACCTAAATCCTCAAAAAATGTTTTTAAAAAATAATTAAAAATTCGCCAGACTCTCTTCCTCTTTCAATTGCTTGCTCCGATGTCGAACATCATCCAGCGTTGGTGGAAGTGGAACCAGCGAATCCACAGATTCTTCAAGAATATGAGCAGAAGACTCGGAAATCTTTTTCAGCTGATCTCCGTAACAAAAGTGTGCTTTGTAGCCGATGAACGACGCCATTGGGAACATTGGGATGACGTGGAGGACGTTTCTGAAAAAAAAAACATTTAAAAATCTATGCTTTCAAATAAAG
>NW_025543501.1:0-1665 GCF_000004555.2 Caenorhabditis briggsae
CGATCTATAAAACTTGAGAAAGCGGAATTCAATTAATTCTGAGGTTTAAAAATGTCTGAATTCCTCGAGTTTTATGTTAAAAGGGTCGGGGGACATGAAAAAAATGTTCTCGAAAATCCGTTCATATCAGCCCCTCGAGGAGTTGAACTTGTGAGGGCGATGATTGAGGGTGCGGCGCCGCTACCGACTGAGCCACGCGGGCGAAGAGAAAGCGGCCGCCCGATTGCATACAAAAAGGCGAGGACGACAGCTGTACGCAGAGTGACATTAAGCGTTGTACNCCAAGATACAGTATTCGAAATTCCATCATTCTGTGGTTCTTATCGAGTTCTATGATAAGTATCTAATTCAGTTACTTAGTTATTCAGTTAGTCAGAAAATATTGATCTTAAAAGAAACTATGACAAAAATCCTAATTTTTCTAGATCATCTACTGGTTCTACTACATTCACCGGAAGGAGATTATTCGCGAGAATTTGATCAATCGAATTGACGGATAGGCTTGAATTTCTAATTTAATTTTCTTTGTACCCTATGTATATAGTTTCGAACTCGCCGAAATAAAAAAAAATTTAAAAAATACAAATTTTACATTACCAAAAGACCCGTTTGAACCGAGATAAGATTCAAACCGAAACAAAAAATTTAGAGATCGGGAGAAAAAACATGGGCAATTAATGAAAAGGTAAATTAAGGAACAAGCTAATCTTCAATTATAAGCGGTGGTAGTTCAACGACGTCTTCTGCTGGATTCTGATTTTCGGGAACTTCTGGAGCTTCTGGAGCCTGCTCTTCTGGAACATCGGCGTCTGGAGCTTCTGGAGCCGGTGGTGGTGGCGGAGCACGAGTCCGGGGAGCAGCCACGTAAAAAAGGAAATAGATGTCTTCGCAGAGTGGTCCGCCGCACTTCGATTGGAACCATTGAAGGACAGGGGCGCTGAGGAGGATTCGTTCGCGGACGTGGTATATGAAGGCTGAAAGGGTAAAAATGAGATTTTTCTGTTTGTCTAGATGTCCGCAAAAAGCAAAAAATTATAGTTTTAGTATATTCCTAGAAAAAAGCAATTTTGAATACGGTCACCATAAAAACCGAATGCGCAACTTGCAATTTAGGCTGCGCCCCCTGATTCCGTCCACATTTTCCGGCGACTTTTTCGAAACGAATACACTTCAACGTAATGGCCTAGATTTTGCAAGTTGCGTTTTTTAGGCCACCATGGTAAAATGACCTAGAAAACTTAGCAGGTGAATATTAGATTAATTATGGGGCATTTATCATGGTGGCCTAACTTTTGCATGTTGAGATTTCCAGGCCACCATGGTAAAATGGTATATAAATGACCTAGCATTGATGTGGCCATTTATCATGGTGGCCTAATAAACTCAATTTGTAAAATATAGGCCACTACGGTCAAATGACCTAGAAAACACATCAGATGAATTTCAGATTAATTCTAGGTCATTTTGAAATGGTGGCCTAACTTTTACAAGTTGCATTTTCTAGGCCATCATCGTGAAATGGTCTGGAAACATCGCAACATGCTCTGGCGTGTTTCTAGGACACTTTGAAGTGGTGGCCTAATTTTTGCAGACTGAGTTTTCTAGGCCACCACGGTAAAATGACCTACAAAACACACCTGATGACTATCACGCCGATTCTAGGTC
>NW_025543502.1:0-7681 GCF_000004555.2 Caenorhabditis briggsae
CCTCAGAATTTCAGTATCTCAGAATCTCAGAATCTCAGAATTTCCAAATCTCAGATACTCAGAATCTCAGAATCTCAGAATTTCAAAATCTCAGATACTCAGAATCTCAGAATCTCAGAATCTTAGAATTTCAGAATCTCAGAATCTCAGAATCTCAGAATCTCAGAATCTCAGAATCTCAGAATCTCAGAATTTCAAAATCTCAGATACTCAGAATCTCAGAATCTCAGGATTTCAGAATTTCAGAATCTCAAAATCTTAGAATCTCAGAATTTCAGAATCTTAGAATCTTAGAATCTCAGAATCTCATAATCTCAGAATTTCAGTATCTCAGAATCTCAGAATCTCAGAATTTCCAAATCTCAGATACTCAGAATCTCAGAATTTCAGAATCTCAGAATCTCAAAATCTTAGAATCTCAGAATTTCAGAATCTCAGGATTTCAGAATTTCAGAATCTCAAAATCTTAGAATCTCAGAATCTCATAATCTCAGAATTTCAGTATCTCAGAATCTCAGAATCTCAGAATTTCCATATCTCAGATACTCAGAATCTCAGAATTTCAGAATCTCAGAATCTCAAAATCTTAGAATCTCAGAATTTCAGAATCTCAGGATTTCAGAATTTCAGAATCTCAAAATCTTAGAATCTCAGAATTTCAGAATCTCAGAATCTTAGAATCTCAGAATTTCAGAATCTCAGAATCTCAGAAACTCAGAATCTCAGAATCTCAGAATCTCAGAATCTCAGAATTTCAGTATCTCAGAATCTCAGAACCTCAGGATTTCCAAATCTCAGATACTCAGAATCTCAGAATTTCAGAATTTCAGAATTTCAGAATCTCAGAATCTCAGAATTTCAGAATCTCAGAATCTCAGAAACTCAGAATCTCAGAATCTCAGAATCTCAGAATCTCAGAATTTCAGTATCTCAGAATCTCAGAACCTCAGGATTTCCAAATCTCAGATACTCAGAATCTCAGAATTTCAGAATTTCAGAATTTCAGAATCTCAGAATCTCAGAATTTCAGAATCTCAGAATCTCAGAATCTCAGGGTCTCAGAATATTAATACTTCATAATTTTAGAATTTCCTGTTTCAGGAAGTTCAGAATCTCAGAATTCCCATAAAAACTACAAAATGACGTGATTTTTTCTGTTCGATTTCTACATTGAAAAAATTGAATTTCCATGAAATTGGCTCCAAAAATCAATTGAATTATCTTCAAAAGGAGAGAGAAATGACCTAATTATGGTGACCTACTGACCTAGATTCTATTATCTAGGTCACGATAATTCAATTTTTTCAGAGAATTTTCGATTTTAAAATTCGAAAAAAAAATTTTGGCGCTTGGAAGGAAAGGGATTTAGATTTTTTAATTTCTGAAATTCAGAAAATCCAAAAATTCGAAAAAAAATTTTTAACTTTTGGGAACTTTCATATTGCCTGGAAAGGTTTTGAAACTGATACAAATCATTTTTAGATGTTTGATTTCACTTTTTTTCCTATTCTTCGGAAAAAATTCTGTGAAATGACACAAACAAAGATGGCGTCGTCGGTCAATTTTGTGTTGATATGATATCACAAAAAAAGTAAGCTGTGTAATTTTTTTTTATTTTTCTACTGTACCAACCCCCTTCTTATCAGTCAGTCTTCTATCAATTTGATCAGTTAGTTCTTTTTTATTTTTCATTTCATTCTGTCGAAAAAAGAAAAAATGAACTTCTTCAAAGTAAGATTAATTTTTTTCTTTATACAGTAATCCAAAAAAAAATGAATTTTCAAAATTTAGAATCTTATGTATGCGAAAACCTAGCTGGCTCTATAAACTGAAAATTCTGGAATTTCCAACAATCCTTATTTTTCAAAACGTTGAAAAAAAATTTGAAAACCAGCTTTGCTCAAAAAGTTGGCCTAGTTTTGCCTAGCTGGGATTACTGTAGGATTACTGTATGTATGTACAGTAATCCTAGAGTTACCATGAATGAAAGCCATATAGTAACACAGGACAACTATAGAACATTACGTCTACAGTAATCTTCATAATACCAGATTACAATATATTACTGTAGACTACTGGAAGTTTCGGCTAATTGAAATTATAATTTCAGATCACTTTCTTCCTTGCCCTTATCGTCGGAGCCATTTTTGCTGCTCCATCCAGTAAGTTGAGAAATTGAACAATTTCAGAAAATTCTGAAATCTCTGAAAATCCCATTTTCAGAGAAATGTGCTGAAAACGAGGAGTTCAAAGAGTGTGGGACCGCTTGTGAGGCTAATTGTGCTGATGGACACGTGGTAAGAATTCTAAACTTTGGAGATTCTGAAATTTTAAGATTCTCAGATTCTGAAATTTTGCAAAAATCCATTTTTCAGATGTTCTGCACAATGCAGTGCATCGTCAACGTTTGCCAGTGCAAAAATGGCTTCTTCCGAAACAAGGACAAGAAATGCGTTCCAAAAAATAAGTGCTAACTTCCGGAACAATTTTCACTACCTTTTTTCTATACTACCAATTTTCATGCCGTTTAAAGTTATACGAATTTTATGAAGTTTCTAATAAATCAAATTTGCTATCATCCTTATCATTACTAATAACATTCACCAAATTCTGTATGCTGGTATGTACACACTTAAAGTTCTATCACCTCCGCTGCGGTGATCTATCACCTCCGCTACGGTGATCCGTGGTGTAGTGGTTAACGCGCTGCGCTTACACAGGTGATTCGTGATTGACCAATTACAGAAGAAGGGCTATAATCGACCAATTACAGGGTGGGGAATAATTATAGCGCCCAAACTTTGCGCAAGCTCTGGCGCCAGCAACACGGTCTGATTTGCACACCCTAGTATTTTTTCACTTCATTTTTTTTGTTTTAAATTCTTTCTGAAAAATTCATGCAATTATTTCAACTTTGAAGGTAATGGTGACCGTTTTTCCATACCACACTCCTAGTATGGAGCGCGCGAAAAAGGGGTGAGAACTTTGAAGATTGCTAAAAAACTTTCAGGAAATCAGTGGTCAATCAGAAACTCGTTCGGTTTAGAGAATTGGGAATTTTCAATAATATAAGAAAAAGCGGTCATCTGATGTTTGGAACGGCTCCTGGAGTCGTCAAAGCCGTGAGAGAGAAAATCAGTAGGGGTCGTAGTTTAGAATGCTCCGCAAATCAATGAGAAACATTTTCCGAAAACAGCTCCATATGATTCCATATAGAACCCAAAAAGGCGCTTTCCTAACGGACCGTAACAAAGGGTTAAAACTAGAAAAATCCAAAAATCTCCTTCGAGGCACGCCCTTCGGCACGCACTTGAAGACCGTTTTTTATAGATGAAGTTGTTCACTGTTCAGGCAAACAAGACTGACCAGAACAATTGAATCGGGGCTATCGATTATTATAGTGCATGTAGGAGATGAAAAACCCAGAATAAGACATCTCACCCGGCCACGGTGAACGTATTTGGTGAGATATGCTCAAATGGTAACATTTTGTCGATTGTGGAGCCAAGATCAACAAAAATCCTACATCGAACGAATGTTGAAGTCGGAGGTGCTGCCCCAGTCCCAATCACGTCTTGTGAACAAAAATTGACCATTCTATCAGTACGGAGTGCCTGCACACACTGCAAGTGGTTCCAAGCCAATTTTCCGGATTTTCTCACTAAGGATCGATGGTCAGCTTCCAGTCCGGTACTCAATCCAACGAATTTTTTGTTTTGGGAATATTGGACCCAATGAGTCTCCACAAAAATTTATCCTAATTTGGAAGCCCTGAAAAGATCCTTGACCGCGGCATGGGACAATTTGGACGTCAACTACCCCCGTGCCGTAGTCGACTACTTCTTGAAGAGACTTCGATCTGTTATCGGAGCGAACGGAGGAAGGCTCAGAAATTGTTAATGCCATCTTTTTTGTTGTCTCTTAATGAACATCTTGACCGAATTTGGGAAAAAATCTTTTGGTTTGAGGTTTCTACACCGTCTTGAAAGCGGCGCTATATTTATTCCCCACCCTGTACTTATCTACCGCGAACGAGAGGTTCTACAATTGACCATTCGCGAGCAAAATGCGTATCTTACTAACTGGCCCCATAAAAGGTCCACAATTGAACTATCGCGAAGAAATTCTTGTTTTTTATTTTCCGAACTTCTTTTTCTTATTTTGGATACTTTACTTCTTTTTTCGCCGTTTTCTTCGCAGTTTTTGTTCGGAATCTATTAATTAACATATAATACTATACTAGAATACTGTATAACCATGAATGTTTGTTTGCAGAAAAATAGAGAAAATGGCCGGAAGACAAAAGTCGGAAGCAAGAAGCCGAAATTTCGAAAAACTCTGGAAGAAGCTTTGCTTCTGTACTTTCAAAAGGTAAGAAGCGTTCAGAAAATCCGAATTTTCAATCTAACTTTTACAGGGTGCCAGAAAATCTCAATTTCCCTGTATGTCGACTGGGCACTCCGGAAAAATGCAACTGAGAATGAGGAAGGAAAAAGTTCTGGAACAGTGGGTAAATTTGAAAACGAATATCAGAGAAAAAAGTTGATTGCAGACGGAAGTGTTAAGTTCGCGGATTTCGACAAAAAATTTCCAGTCGATAACTTGTGTCAGAGGTATAGTACAAAAAGAATTGGGAGCTTAAAATCTAGATAATTCATTTCAGTTACTTCGAAACAACAATAAACATCATCTTCTGCTCATCGTCATCGACTGAGGCAAAAATGGACAAAACGAGAAGCTCCGATGCCGTTTCAGCCAGTTCGACAACAGCGGAAGAGAATAATATAACTTTTAATTAAAGGGGGACTCCGACCAAAAATTTTTATTGCATTAAAATGTGTTAAAAGTTATATATTTTCCGAATATTATTGCGAAAAAATTCAAAAAAAATCCGAAATTCCCAAAAAACGGCGTTGAAAAGGAAGAGAATGCCACGTAGGAAAGGCGCCCGCTGCCGTGGCCTAGGTTTCTCACTGAAAATCCTCGTCCCCCGGCGGCACCTTTTTTTGAATTTTCTTCCTTTTCAACGCCGTTTTTCGGGGATTTCGGATTTTTTTTTTTGAATTTTTTCGCAATAATATTCGGAAAATAGATAACTTTTAACACATTTTAATGCAATAAAAATTTTTGGTCGGAGTCCCCCTTTAATTGTTTTTTCGCTTTTCATTGTTTTTTTCTGTGTAATAAACAATTTTTAGCAGCTGCTAGCTTCCAAATTCGAAAAAATATAGTTCAATTATTGTTCTCGCGGCAAGCCAATTGTAGGAGATTTGCTCGCGATAGGGCGAATATTGGTCGTTTGCGAAGGCGCGTTCGCGATGGGTCTGTAAATGGCCTGCGGCAGGCATGTTCCGATGTACCCATGGCGATTTTCCGCGAACAATATTCCACCTATTATAGACGCTGTGCGAATCACCTGTGTATGTTCGTGCAAAGCGGGTTCGAGTCCGACTGGTGGAAATTATTTTTTTGGTTTTTTTGTACAGAGTTCATAAATGAGAATAATCCTGGATTTTTTAAATCAGTTCGAATGAAATCCTAGCAAAGAGTTCCCCAGTTTCATTTGTTTCAAGTCGAAAGAATGATTAGATTGAGATTTGAGGCTTTTAGTGTTGTTTTGTGTCATCAGACAGTTTCGGATAACAATTTGGTACAAAAATCGGTATATGCAGTAACTTTCAAACAGGAAACGAAATAATTATTTTCGAAGGGGCCATCTTTTTATAGAATTTGACAGATTTTGAAAGTAAAAATTGAAGCGTCATTTTAACGTGATGAAAAAAAAAATAATAAAAAAATAAATTCTAGACGAAAAGAACTACGTGAATTGGTTTAAAAACACATGACCCAAGATGACCTCAGGGAGATAAGATCACTATAAGGAAGAGAAAAGTAGAGGACGAATCAGTTATCCCTTCTCTGGGGCTCCAGAGAGGGGACCGGAGAAGGGATCCGATTCCGGATTTCTGAATCCGGATTTCTGGATCCGGATTTCTGAATCCGGATTTCTGAATCCGGATTTCTGGATCCGGATTCCTGGGTCCGGATTCCGGATTCCTGTGTCCGGATTCCGGATTTTTGGGTCCGGATTCCTGGGTCCGAGATTCTGAGATTTTGAGATTCTAAGATTCTGAGATTCTGAGATTCTGAGATTCTGAGATTCTGAGATTCTGAGATTCTGAGATTCTGAGATTCTGAGATTCTGAGATTCTGAGATTCTGAGATTCTGAGATTCTGAGATTCTGAGATTCTGAGATTCTGAGATTCTGAGATTCTGAGATTCTGAGATTCTGAGATTCTGAGATTCTGAGATTCTGAGATTCTGAGATTCTGAGATTCTGAGATTCTGAGATTCTGAGATTCTGAGATTTTGAGATTCTGAGATTCTGAGATTCTGAGATTCTGAGATTCTGAGATTCTGAGATTCTTCTGAAATTCTGAGATTCTGAGATTCTGAGATTCTGAGATTCTGAGATTTTGAAATTCTGAGATTCTGAGATTCTGAGTATCTGAGATTTGGAAATTCTGAGATTCTGAGATTCTGAGATACTGAAATTCTGAGATTCTGAGATTCTGAGTTTCTGAGATTCTGAGATTCTGAGTTTCTGAGATTCTGAGATTCTGAAATTCTGAGATTCTAAGATTCTGAGATTCTGAAATTCTGAGATTCTAAGATTTTGAGATTCTGAGATTCTGAAATTCTGAGATTCTGAGTATCTGAGATTTGGAAATTCTGAGATTCTGAGATTCTGAGATACTGAAATTCTGAGATTCTGAGATTCTGAGTTTCTGAGATGCTGAGATTCTGAGTTTCTGAGATTCTGAGATTCTGAAATTCTGAGATTCTAAGATTCTGAGATTCTGAAATTCTGAGATTCTAAGATTTTGAGATTCTGAAATTCTGAAATCCTGAGATTCTGAAATTCTGAGATTCTAAGATTTTGAGATTCTGAGATTCTGAAATTCTGAGATTCTGAGTATCTGAGATTTGGAAATTCTGAGTTCTGAGATTCTGAGATACTGAAATTCTGAGATTATGAGATTCTGAGATTCTAAGATTCTAAGATTCTGAAATTCTGAGATTCTAAGATTTTGAGATTCTGAAATTCTGAAATCCTGAGATTCTGAAATTCTGAAATCCTGAGATTCTGAAATTCTGAGATCCTAAGATTTTGAGATTCTGAGATTCTGAAATTCTGAGATTCTGAGTATATGAGATTTGGAAATTCTGAGATTCTGAGATTCTGAGATACTGAAATTCTGAGATTATGAGATTCTGAGATTCTAAGATTCTAAGATTCTGAAATTCTGAGATTCTAAGATTTTGAGATTCTGAAATTCTGAAATCCTGAGATTCTGAAATTCTGAGATTCTAAAATTTTGAGGTTCTGAGATTCTGAGATTCTGAGATTCTGAGATTCTGAGATTCTGAAATTCTAAGATTCTGAGATTCTGAGATTCTGAGTATCTGAGATTTTGAAATTCTGAGATTCTGAGATTCTGAGATTCTGAGATTCTGAGATTCTGAGATTCCGAGATTCTGAGATTCTGAGATTCTGAAATTCTAAGATTCTGAGATTCTGAGTATCTGAGATTTGGAAATTCTGAGATTCTGAGATTCTGAGATACTGAAATTCTGAGATTCTGAGATTCTGAAATTCTGAGATTCTAAGATTTTGAG
>NW_025543502.1:7769-10984 GCF_000004555.2 Caenorhabditis briggsae
TTCAGCTCGGTACCCTTCTTCTTCTTTTTTTTTTCTTCTTTCATACTTCTCATTTTTCCTTTTTTTTCCTTCAATTCGTATTATTTTTTTCGTTCCAAACACTTTTTTCTCCGTTTTTCCCTCCATTTTCGAAACCAATTATTTTCGGCTTTACTCTTTTTTTTGCTTTCTTCAGGTCTTTTCTCATTCTTTTTTTTGAATACTTGAGAATTTTTGTTTTAGAGCATTTTTCAGATTTCCAGAGTTTTCTAGAAACTCATGGATCCTAAAGATTCGAAAAACTCCAAAACCATCATTTCGGAAAAAAATCCACAACTTCAGAAATTGTATAACTGAGACAGTCTTTCAGAAAATTCACAGTTAGAAGTTTCAGATATTTAGAATTTTTGGGAAATTCAGGGATCCTGAAAATCGGAAATCCTGAAATTTCAAAAAAAAAATATCGAGAATCAACATTTCCAAAATTTCCGATTTTTCAGAATCTCAAAATTTCAGTATCTCAGAAAAAATTTCAGAATCTCAGAATCTCAGAATCTCAGAATCTTAGAATTTCAGAATCTCAGAATCTCAGAATTTCAAAATCTCAGATACTCAGAATCTCAGAATCTCAGAATATTAGAATTTCAGAATCTCAGAATCTCAGAATCTCAGAATCTCAGAATCTCAGAACCTCAAAATCTTAGAATCTCAGAATTTCAGAATCTCAGAATCTTAGAATCTCAGAATTTCAGAATCTCAGAATCTCAGAAACTCAGAATCTCAGAATTTCAGAATCTCAGAATCTTAGAATCTCAGAATTTCAGAATCTCAGAATCTCAGAAACTCAGAATCTCAGAATTTCAGAATCTCAGAATCTCAGTATCTCAGAATCTCAGAATCTCAGAATTTCAGAATCTCAGAATCTTAGAATCTCAGAATTTCAGAATCTCAGAATCTCAGAAACTCAGAATCTCAGAATTTCAGAATCTTAGAATCTCAGAATTTCAGAATCTCAGAATCTCAGAATCTCAGAATCTCAGAATCTCAGAATCTCAGAATCTCAGAATCTCAGAATCTCAGAATCTCAGGATCTCAGAATCTCAGAATTTCCGATTCTCAGAATCTCAGAATCTCCGAATCTCAGAATCTCAGAATCTCAGAATCTCAGAATCTCAGAATTCCAGAATCTCAGAATCTCAGAATCTCAGAATCTCAGAATCTCAGAATCTCAGAATCTCAGAATCTCAGAATCTCAGAATCTCAGAATCTCAGAATCTCAGAATCTCAGAATCTCAGAATCTTAAAATCCATTCTGAAATTCTGAATTTCTGAGTTTGACCAACTAGGTATTCCAATTCTCCTCCCTATTTCAATTTCCCTCTTCCTACTAGGTCCGCAAAATTAATAAAAAGTCTAATCAAGCGTATAAAGACCACCCGAAGAAAACTTGCTCTTCCAATTTCCCTTCAAAACGGAATAAGAAGAAGAATAAGAAGAAGAGAAAAGAAGATGAATGAAAAGTAGAGAGGGGGAAAGGAAAGGAAAAGGAAGACGAAGTGGTCCACAAAGGATTCCTTCTTCTTTTTCTTCTTATTCACCCCAGATAGAAGTCCTAACGTCTTCTTCTTCTTCTCCCCCTCAAATCATGCCACCATTGCAAATGAGGCGTTTCGAACAAGTGCCGATTCTTCCTTTTTGAATTTTGGCATCTTTCTAATGCGAAAACTTTGAAAAACCCCTTTCTAACCATACTTGTGAAATTTCGGCCCGGCGGCCCGGCCCGGCTCGAAGAAAAAAAAACACTGAATACCTTTTTTCGAAACAATGATTCAACTTTTCGCTCAAGATTTTGAAGTTCGCGGTAAACTTCCGGGCCGACCGGGCCGGGCCGACCGGGCCTCCGGGCCGGGCCGGTGAAATTCGTGTTTCGGCCCGGCCCGGCCCGGCCCTTCACAAGTATGTTTCTAACCCTTCCACAGGGCCTGGATAACAAACAAAAAGGAATTTCCATAGAGAGGAATTGAACCCCTGGCCTGTCGCATACCGTCCCTCCCTCTTCTTCCCTACACCACACCTTGCACCTAGCTACACGTCTCGTAGTGCGTATAGGAAGCGGGAGCGGCGCTGGCGTTTGAAGGCCCCGGTTTTGGTATTCTTGGTGCCCTTTTTTCAAGTCATAACTCATAAATCAAAAATTCATGAGGTTTGGACCCGGAAGCTTTTTCGGTTTATGATTCTTTTTTTTGGGATTCGATGTTGTCCGCAATGCGTACAATACCCAACATCTTACGACACTTCTCTGAAATTTGGAATTCCGGGGTAAAAAAGCATGAGAAATTTGAATTTTTAGCTTAAAATTCACCTGATTTATGTTGAAACTTTAAAAAATTGACTTAAAAACTAATTTGAAAAAATATTGAAATTTGAAAATCCGCAATGCGTACAATACCCAACATCTTACGACACTTTTCTGAAATTTGAATTTCTGAGATTCCAAAAATTCCAAAATTCCTATTCTTGCCCCACCCCATTTATGCAAATCACCCAAGTGCCCCCCGAAAAAACGTTTCTGCGTTTCTAGAATCCCCTATACTCTCTCACCCTGCAAGTTTTAAGCCACGCCCCCTTCTCTTGTTGTTTGTATGCAAGAAAGGAATGGAGAAAGGTCCTAAAGTTTCTGGAAGAATTTTTTCTATTGAAAAAAAGTTTTTGGCGGGAAATTTGAACCTTTTGTTCTCTGTTTTTCACATCCCTCAAAATCGGTTCTGGTCGGGTGAGCCAGAATGTTTTTGACCCAATTTTTGTTTTTTTTTGAGCAGCACCCCGTTTTTTGCGACAAATAGACACGCAAATAGTGTCAAGAAGCCAGAAAAAAATGAGCAAGAGAAACAACAAAAAATCTGGTTTCTATTCTTTTTTTAGCTTTTTTTCTCACTGGAATTATTTATGAAAAAGTTTAAAATTGACCATAAACCTCATTTTTCGGTATTAAGACACTAAAATATGTAATTCCCGCGCTTTTTTACCCTAGAATTTGAATTTCTTAGAAATTGTCGTGAGATATTGTGTATTGNCNNCNTCTTTTTTTTTCGATTTAAGAACTAGAAGAGGCAAAGATAGTTGAAATTTTGGAAAAAAAATTGGGGAAAACATCATATTTTTCGAAAAATTTCCAGAAAACTTCTTATAAAAACTGAAAAAATATAGGCAAAAAAGCTAAAAAATTGATTATTTTT
>NW_025543502.1:11309-19600 GCF_000004555.2 Caenorhabditis briggsae
GACAATACACAATATTTTCATGATTTTTTCAAAAAAAGAATTTTCTAAAATCTCCCAAAAAACCCATATTCTATCTTTATTCCAAGTTTTACATTTTTAAAAATCGAATTTCCCGCGCTTTTCTACCTGGAAATTCAATTTTTCCAAAATTGTCGTAAGATATTGGGTATGCTCCGCAATGTGTACAATACCCAATATCTTACGACAATTCTAAATATTTTGAGTTTCTGGGGTGAAAAAGCATGGCGAACTCAAATTTTCTGGGTCAAAATTTCTTCTTTTCGAATTAAAATCTTCAAAAATCGAATAGTAACTTTTTTGGAAAACATTTTTTGATTTTTGTAAAAAAATTTTCCGAAATCTCCCAAAACTTATATTCCATTTTATTTTCAGCTTTACACGATCGATAATCAAATTTCCTGCGCTTTTCTACCCAAGAATTCAATTTTTTTTTGAGATTGTCGTAAGATGTTGGGTATTGTACGCATTGCGGACAATACCCAATACCTGACGACACTTTTTTAAAAATTTGAGTTCCCGGGGTGAAAAAGCATGAGGAATTCGAATTTATAGTTAAAAACCGTCTATTTTAAGATCAAGTCTTCAAAAATTGTATTTGAGAATTTCGAAAAAAAAGTTGTTTTTTTCAAAAATCTTTTTTTCAACTTTTTTTTCTCAAATTGCTCAGTTTTTC
Organism: Caenorhabditis briggsae; assembly: GCF_000004555.2. Lineage (NCBI taxonomy): Eukaryota > Metazoa > Nematoda > Chromadorea > Rhabditida > Rhabditidae > Caenorhabditis > Caenorhabditis briggsae. Next base: position 12,004 of record NW_025543502.1, read on the forward strand.
AGGTATGCAGCCTCTTCAAATTTTCCTGCTAATCCTCCTTCCTCTCACAACATTCCAACTAGAATGTTTCACCTGTGGGGTCTTTCTCTCGGCTCCAGACCCAATGTGCCGGGGAGAGATTCGCAACAATTCGTGTGCTCCTGAGAATTTGGGATGTCTTTCGATAATTGGACACAAATCTGTAAGTCCCAAAATCTCGAAAAATAGAAATTATTTTCAAATTTTTTAAAAATTTAAATTTTCAAAAAAACATTTCAGGACGGAACCTACTATGTCGAAAAACGATGCGCCGAAAAGACCGACGATCTCACTGACGGATGTATAAGTGTTGGAATTCGAGGGTAACCCCCAAATTGCTCAGCTTATTTTTTTTAATTTTTCAGAATCGCCGCCAAACAATGTCTCTGTCAGGAAAACTTGTGCAACTCTAGTAGCCAGAAGACCTTCATCACTGGATTAGGCATTATTTTGTCTCTATCTTTCGCCATTTTTAAGAATTTTTTAATCTAAATTTCTATTTTTTATTTTTTGGAAAATCTTTATGAAATTTCTGCTGTACGGTTTTGGGAATTATATAATAAAAATTAGATTTTCATCGATTTTTTGGTCTGAAATCCAATTGTTTTCGAAATTCTCCAATTTTCAGCTCTTTTTCAGCCTTTTACAGCCCAACAAGTTTCGCAATTTTCCATTTACGGCGTTGCGCGTCGGCTTTGACGCACTCTACGCAATGCGCCGTGTTTGCGGACTTTTATTTTTTCTCACCCATTTTTTACCCATTTTGCACCCATTTTCTTCCTATTTTCGGGGAGAAATCCATGAAAATCTTGGAATTTTTTTAAAAAATTTTGTCGCAGAATATTTTTTATCAATGTTTTCAAATTTTCAAGTGTCGGTTATCAGTAAAATTCGTAGAGACATGTTTTTTCGAAATTTTTTGTGTCAACGAAAAATAATTTTTTTCGGATTATTTGAAACGTCGGCATCGTGTGGAATGGAAGATTTGTGACTCTGGAAATCCTGTGAAACTGAAAAAATCCGAAAATTTGGAAAAAATAATTTTTTTCTGAAAGAATATTTTTTAATTGATAATGCAATTTTCATTGAAAATGTGCTGTTTTCTGCTGGAAATTCTTTTTTTGCCATCAAAATTCGATATTTTCAGATTTAATCCCCTAAAAACCCTTTTTAAAAAGTCATTTTGCCCGAAACAAAAAATTAAAAAAGGTCAAAATCCCACGGAAAATCACCGATAAAGAACAAATCGTATACGAAAAAAAGTCGTTTTTTTGCAGCCAACACACAGAGACGTCACATCGGCGCGCTTCGTGTCAATGTGTCTGACGCCGCTGGCCAGGTCTTCCCCATCAGACCATTCCTCTCGCTTATCAGTGACTATTTTCTGTGACTTTTGATAAATTCAATAAATTTTGTTCAGTGAAAAATTTGAAATTTTGGCTTTGAAATTCTTAAAATTCCCTTCAAAAGTTCTGAAAATCCAAAATTTTTGAAAAATTGAAAAAAAAACGAAAATTATACCTTTTTGCCCTATTAAGCTCCTAAAAACACCTTATATTTTGTCTGGAAAAAATCCGAAATTCTGAATTTCTAGCTCAAAAAATTCCAAAGTTTTCCAATCATTTACTAAAAAATGCTAAATTTCCAGCCCAAAAAATTCAAATTTCCCCCGTTTTTTTTGCTGTTTTAAGTCAAAATTTATATTTGGGAACCCCAAAAATAGAAAATTCTAGAAAAATTCCCATATCCACAAGTTTCCCACAAATCCCACTCAGACAGTCCATCATCCTCTTTTCTCCTCTTTATCTCTGCGTCTCTTCTCCTCCCACACTCTCTCGTCTCCTCGCCGCCGCCACCGCCAATCGGACCGCCCATCTTATCATTCTCCTCCTCTCGTCTCAATCGGCCATTCCAACTTCTCCTGCTGCTGTTCACATGATTTTCTTATGATTATTTTTTTATTAAAAAAAATAGTTTTTTGTTATTTTTTACACTGAAAAACAACCATCATTTGACCTGCATAACACTGTTTTTAATATTTTTTGTGTTGCAATTGTTTGTCTAAATACCGCCCAATTTATGTCTATAAAAGACAAAAAACCATTATTCAAAAAGTTTAAATACACAGGGTACAAAAAAAAATGGCATCATCAGTGGCGACGAAATTCTTGACGGATCGTGTGGCGTTGGTCACCGCCTCGACGAAGGTTTGTGAAGTTTTAGGATGAATTTAAGCTGAAATTTCAAAAAAAGAAATTCGAGAAAAAATAGGCTAAAGTTGCTAATTTAGCCTTAAAAATTGAGCTAAAACTCATTTTGCTAGGGGAAAACAAATGCGATTTTAGGCGTGAAATTCGGATTTATAGCGGAAAAAATCGACTAAAAATGTAAAATCCAGGGTTTTTTTCTGCTTTTCCAGCGGTTTTTAAGCTGGAATAGTGCTAAAAATCGCCGAAAATTCGAATTTTGGCCTAAAATTTCGAGTTTTGAGCCGAAAATTCCTATTTTTATGCTTGATGAATTGAAATGACCATATTTTTCGGTCATAAACAGCATTTTTAGTCCAAAAAAAAAGGAAATTTTTAGTGGAAAAAAAAACTAGATAAAAATTGCGAAAAATCGGGAAATTTTCAAGTGAAAATTTGCATTTTTTGTCCTAAAATCGATTTTTCAGGCGAAAATTCGCAATTTTTCAGAACTAAAAATGTAAAAATATAGAAATTTTTGTTGAAAGTACGAGGAAATCGCTGAAAATTCTCGATTTTTTGTCCTACAAAGCGATTTTTGAGCTGAAAATTCGATATTTTTCAGTAAAAATTGCCGAAAATTGGAAAAAATAATCAATTTTTTAGCTTTTTTGCCTATATTTTTTCAGTTTTTATAAGAAGTTTTCTGGAAATTTTTCGAAAAATATGATGTTTTCCCCAATTTTTTTTCCAAAATTTCAACTATCTTTGCCTCTTCTAGTTCTTAAATCGAAAAAAAAAGATGTTTAATTATTTTTTACTCTTTTCTATACGAAAAAACCACCACAAAACACATTCATTTAGCTGTCTGACCAGTATTTTATCATTTATTTTCGCTTTTTGTTTTTCCAGGGAATCGGCTTCGCCATTGCCAAACAACTTGGCGCCGCCGGCGCTTCTGTCGTCGTTTGCAGTCGAAAGGAGAAGAATGTGGATGTGAGTTGGGGGAAATTTCGAGAAAAAAATAGGGATTTTTAGATGGAAAAATCGGGAAACTTCTGGAAATTTCTCAAAAATTCCATCGAATTTGGTTGAAAAATCACTGAAAATGAAGGATTTAGAGCTATTTTTTACCGAAATTTCTCAAAAATCATCGATTTTTCTCTTGAAATTTTGCAATTTTTCAACTTAAGAAAGTAGAAAAATTGATATATTTTCATTAAAATTCAACTAATTTCAGCCAATTTCAAAGCTGAAAATTTGGGGAAAAATCGCTGAAAATCCATAACTTTCAACCGTTTTTCACAAAAAAAAAACATCAATTTTAGGTCAAAATGAGTAATAAAGCTAGATTTGGAAATTTTTCAAAATTTTGGGTCCCATCATGAAAATATAAAAAGTACTGTATCTCGACTAATTTTGCTCCGAATTTTTGAAAATTATACATTTGGAATCGCCTTGTTATGGGCTTCAAAATGAGTATAAACACGGCTAGATTTGGACATTTTTTCGTATTACTGTACTTTTCCACTCGAGACCCAAAATTGTGAATTTTTAATAATACATCTAAATTCCACTCCCCAAGAGCTTCAAAATGAGTATAAACACGACTAGTTTCTGAGAATTTCGAAAAATTCAAATTTTTAAGGATTACTGTACTTTTCCACTCGAGACCCCCAAAAATTTCAAGTACTGTATCTCGACTAATTTTGCTCCGAATTTTTGAAAATTATACATTTGGAATCGCCTTGTTATGGGCTTCAAAATGAGTATAAACACAACTAGATTCGTATCATTTTGAAATTTTGGGTCCCACCACGAAAACGTAAAAAGTACTGTATCTCGGCTGATTCTGCTCCGATTTCTGTGAAAATTATACTGTTAGAACTGTCTTGTTATGAGCTTCAAAATAATTATAAACACGGCTAGGTTTGAAAAGTTTTGAAAATTTGGGTCCCACCACGAAGTGATAAAAAGTACTGTATCTCGGTTAGTTTTGCTCCAAAATTGTTGTTTCGTATTTTCTTTCTTTTTTCCAGAATTTTCTCATATGACTGAACACAAGTTTTTTTTCTAAAAATGTTGTAAATCAAAATATTTATGATTTTCTGGAAAAATTGAAACCAAAAACAGTTCAGAAACCGGAAAATATGTTTTTTTCCTAAAACGATTTTTCATAGATCCATTTTTGCAAAAATTTGAAAACTATTTGTGTCTCTTAACAATTTGACCTCATGTCCCTTTAAACAAAACAAGTAAGATATCACATGTAGACTTATTGATATGAGTAATCAGTGTTAATTAGGCGGTAATTAGAGGGAATACCAGAGATCAAAATGTTTCGAATTTTCTGGAAATTAAAAATCATGTTTTCAGTTGTATAGTTTTCACGAAATTCAGTCGAGATACAGTACTTTTTATCTTTTCGTGGTGGGACCCAAATTTTCAAAAATTCTTAAACCTAGCCATGTTTATACTCATTTTGAATCTCACATCAAGACAAACCTATCTGAATGATTTTCATAAAATTTGGAGCAAATTTAGTCGAGATAAGGTAGCTTTTAGCTTTTCGTGGTGGGACCCAAAATTTTCGATCCTAGCCGTTTTTATACTTATTTTGTAACTCGTAAAAAAACAGATCGAACAGTATAATTTTTACGGAATTTGGGCTCATATTAGCCGAGATACCGTAGTTTTTAGCTTTTCGTGGTGGGACCCAAAATTTCAAAATTTTTCGAACCTGGCCTTGTTTATACTCATTCTGAAGCTCACAACAAAACAGTTCAAACGGTATAACTTTCATAAAATTTGGATCGAAATTAGCCGAATTACAGTACTTCTTATCTTTTCGTGGTGAGACCCGAAATTTCAAATTTTTTCAAAGCTAGCCTTGTTTATACTCATTTTGTAGCTCAAAACAAAACAAACCGATCTGTATATTTTTCATAAAATTTGGGCTGTATTTTGCCGATATATAGTACTATTTGTCTACCCAAATTTTCAAAAATTCTTAAACCTAGCCGTGTTTAAACTCATTTTGAAGCTCACATCAAGACAAACCTATCTGTATGATTTTCATAAAATTTGGAGCAAATTTAGTCGAGATAAGGTAGCTTTTGTCTCTTCGTGGCGGGACCCAAAATTTCAAAAATGTTCAAATCTATCCTAATTTGCCTCCAAATGACCAAAAAAACTCAAAATTTTTCGAAAATTTCCAGGAAGCCGTCGCCGCTCTCCGACTCGAAAACATCGATGCTCACGGCACCACGGCCCACGTCGGCAACAAAGAAGACCGTACGAAACTCATCAATTTCACACTAGACCGGTTCACAAAACTCGACATTCTGGTATCAAATGCCGCCGTAAACCCACATTATGGCGATTTGATGTCGGTGACCGATTCGCAATGGGACAAGATGCTCGATTTGAACGTCAAATCGGCGTTCGAGCTGACAAAAGAAGCCGTTCCACATCTGGAGGCGTCGGGACGGGGCAACGTTGTCTTTGTCTCTTCTGTTGCCGGCTACTCGCCTATGAACGAGATTGGAGCGTACTCGGTGATGAAGACCACGTTGACAGGGCTCAGCAAATCGTTGGCACTGAATTTGGCCAGGCGGAACATTCGTGTCAATACTATTGCGCCAGGTAAAAGCCAAATCCCGGATTTTTGTGGAAAAATTGGCATTTATTGGCCCTTTTGGCTTCAAAACGATACATATTCTATAAAAATGACCGAAATTTAAATTCCCCGCGCTTTTCTACCCGGAAATTCGAATTTTCGGAAATTGTCGTAAGATAATGGGTATTGTCCGCAATGCGATGCGTACAATGCGTACAATACACAACATCTTACGACATTTCTTTCCGATTTTGACTTTTTGGAATTCGACCCAATTGAGTGCTTAAAACGATCGATTTCCGTCTGATTTCAACCTAACTTTTAGCTCTGGGTACGGTAGATATCCCAACTAGATTACGGTAGATCTCGCATCTTTAAAAATACAGATTCTGGCCCATTTTCGCTTTGAAAAATCGATTTTCCAAGGGAATCCCTCTTCGATCTCCACCGCCTTCAGGCGTTTTGATCTTTGTGATAAGAGAATGATAAGATGAAATCAAACGGATAGAGAATCTAGCCGAATGGAATGTCTTGTGATTTTTCGTTTGTGTTGTGTGTTATTTTGCACCCAGTGACCCCAAGAATTCATGATTCTGTTCATGTGAATTGGGTACAGCTGACAGTGGCCTAGGTTTCCGAGATTCTAGGCCACATACATGACTGAGGGTTCCAGCTTCTAACTCTGTGAAGCGTACATGGACAGCTAGCTGAGGTGGCCTAGATTTTCAAGTTCTAACCCGCTTAAATCCAAACTTGGCTCGGTGCCAAAAAGGTTGACTTCTAGGTGGCCTAGGTTTTCGAATTTCTAGGCCACATGCTTGGCTGAACGTTTCGGCTTCTAGCTAGCTTCAAAATTTGCATTCAATGAACTTCAAAAAGGGCTACAAGCCAGTCAGACTGTCGAGGCGGTGAATGAGTTCTAAGCGATCGCTACGAGCGAAGTCGCTACTCAGCTGGCGACCGCGACACGTCCAAACTTGGCTGTCGGTGCCAAAAATATGGTTCCTAGAGTCTATGTGCTCATTGAGCCCCTCTTTTTTGGTCATCCAAACAACAAGCTACCTACAGTTGATCTCCTAAATCAACTGTCAATAAAAATCAAAACTTCAAAAAAATATTTTTTTTGAAAGTTTAACCTTCTTCTCCTCTCTCTCTCTCTTCTTTTGTGCAAAAGCTTTGTTGATATTTGTTTTAAAATAGCAGCAGCAGCAGCCAACCAACCACGAGGCCGTTCTTGCTAAGCTACTCGTGGTGTCTGCTGATGACTTGAGTGTACCTTCTTTTTTTTGTTTCGCGAACTCGAAAAAGACAAAAAGAGAAGGGGAAATGAACCAAGAATCTAGAGTCATGTGATCCAACTGGGTGCATTTGGGGTACTCGCAGGGACAATAATAATATAAGCCAAGGGAGTCGCCTTATATGTTTGGGTTGTCGAAAAACAAAAATTACATTAACTGTAGCGTCCAGAAGGACCTAGAAGGGTCTAGAAAAATCTAGAAGGACCTAGAATCATCTTGAAGGTTCTAGAAGGTTCTAGAGGGTTCTAGAAGGACCTAGAACAGTCTAGAGAGATCTAGAGAGATCTACAAAGACCTGGAAGGATCTAGAAGGATCTAGAAGGTTTTTGAAGGTTCTAGAAGAATCTAGAATGAGCTAGAAAGAGCTAGAAGAGTCTAGAAGGGTCTAGAAGAATCTAGAACAATCTAGGGAGCTCTAGAGAGATCTAGAAGAATCGAGAAGGGTCCAGAACGATCTAGAAGGATCTAGAGGGATC
>NW_025543503.1:0-3682 GCF_000004555.2 Caenorhabditis briggsae
TTTGCAAAATTTAAAAACAAAAGTTTTTTTTTTTTAAATTTTGAGAAAAGTGTTTGAAATATAAAAAAGGGATTGAAATTTCGCAAAATATCCGGAGATATTTTTTCCAATTTTTCGAAAATTTCTTTCATTTTTCGCCGATTTCCAATAGGTATTCCAGTATTAGATAAATCCCAAAATTTTCGATTTTGTGTGCTGAAAATTGTTTCTATTTCACAGGGCGTTTTCTGTTTTCTGTCTTACTGATAAGAGCTCTAAACCGTTATTTGCATCATTATTCTTTCTTTTCTCTCTATTCCCTCTCACTTTCCTTAACTTTTGAATTCAAGTTCCTCTATTCATTTTAGTTGTTTCTATTTTTTGCTAGGCCGGCCGAGGCCGGCCTCGCAATTATGACTACGGTAAGCAAGTCGCATATTGTACGACAAGTTGCGTTTTTTTTCAAATGTTTTGTTTTTTCTCGCTCTTTTTCAGCAAATCACGCATTTTTTGAGAGTTTTCTCGATTTTTCGATATTTAGAGCATTTAAAAAAAGGAGGAAGTCAAGAAATCTTTTATTCAACACTGAGATAACAGGGGAGAGAAAATGACAACAAATTCAAGAAAATTAACAAAAAAAGCTTGTGTTCATGCATCAAAATCTTCAAGTCTCGCCTGTGTCGAATCGATCTTTTTCTTTGAGAATCATCAACTTTTCCAGCATTTTTAAGTCCAGGCTCTGACGAAACTGCAATCATATGCTACTTACAAACCAAAGTCACCCAAAAGTTTAAAACTTGGGGTAATATGGTATGCTAGAACTCTTTTTAAACAATTATTTTAAAAAATCCATTCTCACTTCTTTTCGTTCAAATACGTCATGAAATCAAATCAATTTTATTCTTATCAGTGTTGAAATTTCCCGTTTTCCTTGCTAACTCTTAAATTGTTTGTCTCTTCTCTTTTCAGTTTTCTTTTTTTTTCAATTTCAAAAGACCTCATTTTCATCTTATCAATTCAAGAATTATCAGAAAACTGGGCACTAAAAACTTTTAGTTATTATTTTCTGAAATATCAATCTTTCTTCTTGCATAAATCAAAATCTGAAAACTGAAACTTCAAAATGCATGATTTCTGATTTAAAAATTTACCTGTGATTCTCAAAAACTGTCTCAAAGTATCTAATTTTGAACTTTTTTTGAATAAGTTGTGCACAAAAATTGCTAATCACTGAATTTCTTATCACTCCCTTCCCCCACTTTTTGGTTACACAGTTCTCTTTCTACTTTCTACGTTTAACATTGATATTATCAGTTTCGCTCTTTTTCATATATATTTTTTCTCAATTTTCAGCTTTTCCAGAAAACATTTTTTTTCAGATGACTGAAAGAGAATTCACTCTGAAACATATATTCACTGATGTTGAGAAATTCGAGAAATATCAACGTCTCTGTAGTCCACGAGAAGACCATTTTGGTATCGGATGGTAGGTCTTATTGCTCATTTTTTAAATTATATTTGTATGTCAATTCAATTGCAGGTATATATGTATTAAAAAAGAGGACGAACACCTCGGAATGTATTTATACACAAATGTGACGGGAAATCAAGAAATTCACACTAATTTTATCCTGAGAATATTCTCGAAAAACAAGGAAAAAACTCATTCACAGTCTTGTAGTAAATTATTCAAAAATAATGGGAACGACTGGGATAATTGGGGTTGGCTCAAATTCATTGAATGGAGAACTTTGGAAGATGAATATCTTGATGATGGAAAATTGGAAGTGGAAATTCATGTGAAAATAAACAAAATGATTGGATTTCCGGAAGAAACGAATGAATTTCCCAGAAAAGATTTGAGAAGTTTCGGAGAGGATATGAAACAATTCTCCGATGTCACATTGAAAGTAAAAAAGCGGAAATTCTATATTTCGAAGTTGGTGAGTCATTTTTTCAGTTTTTGATTTTCATCTATTCAACTTTTTCAGTACCTCTCCTCTCATTCTCCATATTTTGCAACTTTATTTTTGGGAAGATTTCAAGAATCTGAAAAATCAGAAATTGAATTGAAAGATGTCAATCCTCAAGACTTCCAATACTATCTTGAAGTTCTACATCTAGAAAATGGAATTGATGGTGGGTTACTGTACTTACCGTATATTTTGAAAAGAGCAATTTCAGATTATACTGTCCAAGGAATTTTATTAGTGGCTGATATGTACGACACTCCAATAATTGTCAAAAAATGCGAGGAATTTTTGCTTGAAAAATCAAAAAAGGGAATGAAAAAAAAGCTGGAGTTGGCTGGAAATTATAGAATGGAGGGACTGAAAGTGAGTTTTAGACGAATAATTTAAAAGTGAGCAGTTTATTGACTTTTTTCAGAAACAATGCCTGGATGAAATCAAATCAAAAGCGGATATTCGTTCAGTTATTCCAGCGGATCCCATGGAAATGGACAAAGAAATTCTTGCAGAGCTACTCAAAAAATCTTTAGATTCCAATTGAATTATTATTCTTTGTTCGCAATTAATTAATTCTTTTTAACAACGAAAATGTAATTTATTGAAAGATTCCAATTCTGATATATGATATTCTGATATCCGAAAAACACTAAAACTCAGGAATTCATTCGAAAAATTCAAAATCTTAAAATCCTATACATTTTTGCATTTCGAACTTCAAGCCTTTCTGAATTTCTGAATTTCTGAATTTCTGAATGGCCGGCCTCGGCCGGCCGAAGGCCTCGCGCAATTTTGTGCGGCCGAGGCCGTCGCAAGTTCGCTTCATTGAGAAAAAGCCTCGCAAATACGCATATTGTACGACTGTGTGTTCATGCATCAAAATCTTCAAGTCTCGCCTGTGTCGAATCGATCTTTTTCTTTGAGAATCATCAACTTTTCCAGCATTTTTAAGTCCAGGCTCTGACGATTGTTCTTTTGTTCTTTATCACTAATTCACAATCGGTTTTGTTGGGATCAATGAACCATTGAGGCATCTGAATTGTGTCTGAAATTGAATAACGGTTATAACAAATGAATAAATCGGCTTAAACCGACCATCACTGGCGTTCGAAATGTTCATGTCGCCACAGATCGATGGAAAAATCGAGAAAACTCTCAAAAAATTTTGCTGAAAAAGAGCGAAAAAAAACAAAAAATTAAAAAAAATACGCAACTTGTCGTAAAATATGCGACTTGCTGACCGTAGTCACATTTGCGAGGCCGGCCGAGGCCTCGCGAGGCTTTTTCTCAATGGAGCGCGCCGAGGCCTTTTTTCTTCGGCCGAGGCTTTTTCGAGGCCGGCCGAGGCCCGGCCGCCGTTTTGGACAGCCCTGCCTATATTTCAATTTTCAGGTCATGGCCTATATTTCGAATTTTAGGTCATCGGCTAGATTTCAAACTTTAGGTCATGACCTAGATTTTATTTTTTTGGTCATATGTTTAGGTCAAAATCTAGGTTATGATCTAAAAATCGAAATCTAGGTCATGGACTCAGGACCCAATTACCGAAGAACCCGGATCGGCCTCCTGGATGCAATTCCAATAGCGAATAAACAAGATTAAGTGCACCTAGATTTCAAATTTTAGGTCGTGACCTAGATTTTATTTTTTATGTCAGTGACCTAGATTTCAATTTTTAGGTCATGACCTAGATTTCAATTTTTAGGTCATGACCTAGATTTCAATTTTTAGGTCAT
>NW_025543503.1:3811-4809 GCF_000004555.2 Caenorhabditis briggsae
TCAAAGTTATGCTATGAAGACGTCGATCAGAAGAAAGTAGAGATGACAATATCCCAGGTTTCTTGCTCAAAGAGGTTCTCATGGTCCATGACATGCTTCTCAACAAAAAGTAATTTTCCAAAGAAGTGATAATGATATGATTTTGAAATATTACAGACTTGTCTTGTGCTCTTTCGACTTGAATCACTTGCTTTTTTGGAGTATGCGCCTTTAAATTTTTGGGATTTTTCGAAAAATTCAAATTCAAGCGAATTGGGCCTTGTTTATACTCATTTTGAAGGAAATTTTGCGTTGAATTTGGAATCAGCTCGTCAAGCGCTTCAAAATGAGCATAAACATGCCTATACAAATCAAAAAGTTTTGAGCTCAGAAGGAATCGAACATTTGGTCTTACGCACCGTAATGTTCTATGCCAAAACCCACTGAGCCATTTGGCCCACTTTTCTGAAAATCGCTGTTTTTGACGGTTTTTTCGGGGTCTTAGGGTGTTTAGTGATTTGAAAGCTTTTTTCATGTCTAGAAATGCCAACAAAGATCAAAATTCGCAAACAAAAACAGTTTTGAAATTTTTTTCAAAAAATGTTTTTTTCAAAATTTTAAAAATCTCATTTCCACACCTCAAATGAGCCTAAAAACTTCATTTTTGAGGTCTACACAAAAATAAAAAACTTTCACCCCTAAAAGGAATTGAACTTTTGGCCTTGTGGGCCTTAAATTTTGGTATCAAAACCCACTAGGCCATCTGGTACAATTTTTTGAAAATCGCTGTTTTTGACGGTTTTTTTGGGGTTTTAGGGTGTTTTTAGTGATTTAAGAACTTTTTTCATGTCTAGAAAAACCAAAAATGATCAAAACTCGCAGAAAAACGGTTTCGATTTTTTTCAACAAAAAAATTTTTTTTTCAAATTTTCAAAAATCGCATCTTTATACCTCAAATGAGTCTAAAAAAGTAATTTTCCAAAGAAGTGATAATGATATGATTCTGAAATATTACAGAC
>NW_025543504.1:0-2231 GCF_000004555.2 Caenorhabditis briggsae
CCTGCTCATCGTATTCCGCATTCAAAAATTCTAACGCAAGAATAGACGATTCAAATTTGGAAAACTTTCCTTTTGTTCGGTACGCCTCTTTCTTGAATTCCGAAAAGACAGCTTCACGCGTTCTTGAAGAAGCATTTTTCCAATCGAATCGAGCTTGAGCTTGCACTTGTCGACCCAGTTCATTAGCTGCCATCCACATGTTGTTGAACTCCGGTTTGGGAATTTGAAAAAAAGTCAACGGCACCGTCGATTTCAGATCATCATCACTAAGCTCCTTCTGGGCGTGGCACTCTGATAACGCAGCTGTCCTGTGGTTGCCTTCCACAAGAAGAGCTCTGTTGAAGGACTTTCCGGCTAAGAGAAGAATTGGATGATTGGTTGATTGGAAGAGAGCGGTTTTTGGGTGGAATAGTTTCAAGTCATCAACGCGGTTCCAATCGATGGTTCGTAAAAGTTGTCCTTTAAATTGAATCTGAAGGTATTCCTTCAGCGTCACCTGCTTTCCATAGCGTTTGAGGGGACGAAGCTGTTGGAGGGCTTCTGGAAGTGTCTGAAAACGGAAATATTCAAACTAGGCCTGGAGCAAAAAAAATTACCTGTGTCTTTGGACGATTTAGAAGTTCAGCCCATGGCTCTTCTGGACTCTTCTGAAGTACAACCAATGGCTCTACTAGACTATTTGGATGTTCAGATGATGGCGCTTCTGGACTCATTGCAAGCTTATATGATGTATTCAAAGGCTTCAGGACTTGTCTTTGTGGTGAGAAGAATCTTGGCTTCTAAAAAATTCAACTCTTTAAAATTTGACTTCAAGTCAGAAATGCTCACCTTGACCGCCAACTCGTTTTCATCAACAGTATCGCTCGAGTATTGTCTAATTGGCACTGAACTGGTTCTCTTAGCAGAATGAATAGCACGATCTGCAGAGACTGCTGGCATGGCTCCCTATAAATTTCGAATCTCATCTAATCTGACTTCAAGTCAGATATGCAAACCTCATTTGACAACTCCTGATTGAAGTACAAACGAAGCTGAGCGATGGTGTCGCTGAATGAGGTTGGTGGAAAAGATGGAACCGATTCTCCTTGAGCGACGGTGCCGATTGGATCAACGGGCAGCATCTGAAAGAAATTTTTGAATCTCATCTAATCTGACTTCAAGTCACATATGCAAACCTCTTCTGCTATCCCCTCAGTTATGGACGACCGAGATGCCTCTTGCTCATTCGGTAGGGTCAATTGAATCGATTCGTCTGGATCGATTGGACTGATTGAAACTCCCGACATTTTCTGAAAAAAAAATTGGTGATTAGACAATGAAATGTGATGGGGATGGTGAGATCCAAATCTGACTTCAGGTCAGATCCAAATCTGACTTCAAGTCAGATTCTGAAGAATTGACTTGAAGCCAATTCATTGAAATCTGACTTCAAGTCAAACCTCTTAATATATACAAACCTCATCTGACATATCGTCAGTCTTCGATGAATGCGAGATTTCTTGAGCGGACTGGTCGATGGAATCATCCGACAACTTTTCTTCATCGAAGGGGGTGATCGATGTGATCGTTTCCTCTGATGGGAGGTCTCTTGAGAGAGTTGAACGGTGGGAGTATCCGCCATTTGCTGAAAAAAAATTTTTGATTAGACAATGAAATGGGACTGCATGAAACGTAAAGAAATAGGATGTGAAGAGGATAGCGTGGAGGAGAATCTGACTTCAAGTCAGATTTTGAAGATATGAATGGTGTGAAGGTGAATGAATGGTGCGGAGGAGCAAAAAAAAAGAAACGACCTCCTCCCACCAAGACAAATGGCACGAATGACTGGAAGGTGGCAGAAATGACGAGACTCCGCCCCTTTACCGTATGATGGGTCTCACCACGAAAATGCGTATCTAACTTTTAAAATATTACATGTTTCGATTTGAAAGGCATCCAAATCTGACTTCAAGTCAGATTTCCGATATTTGACTTGAAGCCAATTCTTTTAAAAAATTTGAATTCAAGTTAGTTAGGCACAAGTTATTACTCTCGTCCGAAATCAATGCATGTTGCGGCCGAAAATTTACTCAAAATCGCAGATTTCTCAGCCGCCACGTGCATTGACTTCGGACAAGAGTAATAGTTAGGGCAAGTGAAATAAGTGACCTCTTGTTCCGCTGTTTCTTGATGATTTCTGGCGGAAAGACGATGCAATGTGAGTAGCGCTTCCCGTTCTTCCACTTTGGTAA